>NW_008590003.1:0-8652 GCF_000691845.1 Merops nubicus
GAGTCAAGGAGAATGAGGATCCTCCTTTATGGTGTACCTTCCCTTTTCTTTTTGGATTCAGAAAATTCCTGCGTTTCCTGTAATATTTCATACATTAAATACTTTTGCTCCTGATCACAAAATATTTCTAAACAGTAACTTCTAAATGGGAAAATTTCACAGCACACCCTCAGTGTTCCTTGAATAGTAGATACTGCACTTTCAGCTTTCATTTATAAATATTTTTTTAGAGAGAGGAAACTGAGGGGCTCTCAGTTCTATCTTTGCTCCCATCTATTTCTGCTTTCCAGCTCCTACATTTTACCATAAAAGTTGCAGGTGTCTTACAACAGTTATCTTCAGTCCTGTTCCAGGCTTTACCAGGAGAGATTTGCTACACAGCTACAGAAATCAAACACATTGGCACAGAGAGAGGAGAAACAAAGAGCTCTAATGCAGAAAAGGAAGATATCACTTCTTTACATTTCTGCCCCAGCATGTACTAGTTGATAACATTTTAGGAAGCCCAAACTATTTATTAGGTTTAAATGTTTGCCAGGGGTGCAGAAACAAGTCTTTTCATCACCAGTAAAATTTTTAGTTTGGACAGTGTTTCTTCAGTCATACAATCCAGTTATTTTGATGTTGTTTTAATTATTATGGTTGGAAAGAAAATGATCCCATGAATTATTTAGACAATTATTTAATTTTCTGTTTATTACTAGTTCTATTTTTCTGCTAAAATGGAAAAAAAAAACCCAAAACCTAACATTATACAGACATTTAGTCTGCACAATAAAGAATGCCTGCAAAACTGAATGATCTAATTGGTTAGTGTGAAACAGCAGAATTCACCAATCAGAGCTTATTAGCCTCTTCATTTAATTAAGCTTATGCTAACTCTTTGGCAAAAAATAACATTTTACAATAAAATTACATTCTCCTGTTGAGACATTCCACTATTTGAATTGTACTAGAGGATGTTCATTTAGAACAAGCAGCTTTGATCATAAATATGCACTTAATTCACGCCCTGCCGTGTCTTATTGATTAAACGGGATATTTTCCCTCTTGTTAGAATAAAGTTGCAGTTCAAAGGTTTTAGAAAAACATAGACTATAAGAAATTGGCAGAGCAAGCGTGTAGTGCACTACAGCCTCCTGAGAATTGCACAGTGTTCCTTCTTCCCAGGCTTCCGTGGGGAGTTATTGCTGAAAATAAGAGTATGTGCTGCAGTTGAAATTTAATATATATTTGAAAAAAAGATTCTGCTAGGAGACAAATGCGCACTATGTCAAATGCCATGAAATCAGCAGGCAGGTCTCCACGTGTTTGTTTGTTTAAACATATCATGATGTATTTCATTCACAATGTGTAACCTACAAGGGAAAGCTTTGGTTCATATCTTCTAACAGAACTACTAACCCTTGCAGTATATTAAAGAAAACAACTCCAACATGTAGTAAAAATGACTGAATCCCAGAGACCTGTTATATGAAGTAGCGATCTCTCTGGTGAGTATTTTTTTAATAGATTTCAGTAGAGATATCTGTGGGCTTTTTGCAGAAGTAAAGAATATACTTTTTTTCTTTTTCCTAAAATCTCTGTGTGATTTACTAGTTCTCTGAAGTTGTTAGTGGTAATTCCTTCTATGGCAAGTTCCAAAATGGAAACCAAATGTGTCCTGGTCCCTGGACAGAATGCAATGAATAATAAAATAAAACAAGCTTTTGCACTCGCACAGCAGTCTCTGGTGGTCCCTAAGCATTTCAAAAATAAATGCATTCTCACAGCACCTTAGCAAGGAAAGGATAAGAGATGATAATGGGATTATTACTGCCATTTTGCTAATATATATACCGAGATAAGGAAGTTGAGTAACCTGATAAGCTTGTGGTACATACTCAAGAGAAAACAGATCTCCCAGTTCCTGGTTCTAAACTTTAATGTAAAGTGTTGCCAGTGGCTAGCCAGAGTTTGCTAACCTCCCAGACTTACAAAATCTCTCCTGAGATATCGCATAACAACCAGAAAGCTAGGGCACAATCCAAAATGCATTAATATTAATGGGACGACTTCTACTAGAATAAAGACACCGAGTCTGAAGATTTTCCTGAGCGTTAGTCAACCCTAATGCTACAAACCTGGAGTAGGTTTTGCCACTTCCTGCCACACTGCAGGGAGGTAATCTAATAATTGTCTCTATTGCAGAGTTTTGAAATTGCTTTTCTAAGCACTAGTCAGAGCAAAACAGCAGTTTCCGAGGTCATTCATGTCCTCATGGTTGTTACGGTCAGCTCTATCCTGGGTGTTGTGTGTAGGTAGTTGTTACTCTAAGAGGCTGCAGCCCATGAGAGTTGCTTTCTTCTGCATTGTCTTTGGATATAAAGAGCATTCTTCGTATTGTTAGTCACAGATGTATTCATATGTTTTATGCTGGCTTCTCACTTAGAAAATGGTCACCAAATAACACCTTTCATGAGAGCTAAGAGAGTGTTACAAACAAAGAGAAAACAGCAGCTCATTTCAGAATTGGATCAGCCCTGCACTACATTATTCACTTTTTAATATCTACCTCTGTTTTTGTTTGGGCTTTTTTTATATTCTATCTCTCTCCACACAACTATTTTCTATGGACTATTTTATGAGTCCAGCTCAGAGGTAAGAGTGCCACCTATTGAGTTCCTGGCAATATTTGTCATCCTCTATAAAGGAAATAAAAAGGAAACAAAAGCTTAGATACCATTTCTTTTTATTCATCTACATATAACAAAAAGACAAGCAACATCTTCCCAACTGAAAAAAAAAAAAATAAAGATGAAGACTGCAAGAAATAGTGTCTATGTCTTCAAATATTTTTATATTTTTTTTAGAAAATAAATTCAGGAAAAAAGTCAAGATACACAAAAAGTTCAAAAGCTTATGATAAAAAACAGTGCCTCTAACAAAAGACTAGTTTGTTTTAAACAGTTCAGTTAGAGTTCAAGGTAAGTTTGTCCCCTGACTTGACTTGGAGAGAGTTTTACCCTTCATCATATTGGCTAGACATTGAACTAATTAAATACTTTAATAAGCCAGGGTGTGCTAGATGTCACCTTGGAAACACTTCAGACAGTATTGAGTAATATAAAAGCAGAATATAAGGCAGGCACATTATGGGGATATATTACAGAATAAGCTAGCCGGGGTTTTTGGGCTTGGGGGTTTTGTTTTTTAGTTTTTGGCAGCAAAATTGCAAAGAGAGTGCATATTTTTCAAAAATTGCTGGAATCTCTAGAAAGTGAGGAAAACCAAAAAGGTTCACAAGAACGCTGATGATATTTCCACTTTCTTACACCTGCATATGAATAGCATTTTCCTGGCATCTTGATCAATGATAATGTATGAGAAAAATCTATAGTTTTAGAGGAGTTGTATTATTGTTGAATTGGGTGTATGTACTGAGCTTAATAAAGAGAAGTCCTACCCAGACTTTATGCTTCACTTTATGGACACCAAATAGACCAACAAACCATTTCCTGAAACATGCATAAAAATAATTAGATGAGAAGATTATCAAGAATTCCATTACACAGACATTTGTCTTCCTAGACCAAGGAATAAATGTGTGTGGGTTTTTTTAACTTTCACTGAAACAGTCCTTTACTTCCTTTTTCCTTTTCTGAGGCATGGTGCAGTATTACTTCCTGCTCCAAAACAGAGTGTGTGGACAGTATTTACACTGGTGAGCTGTGAGAGAGCTCACATGGTTAGGAACCATAGCATTAGGAGAAAAAAAATAAGAAAGCTAACAAAAACACCACAGCAACAAATAAATGCATTCAACTTGGCTGCAAACAATACCCTAAACTGACCAGATCCTGATCACTTTTCAGGATCAGGCTCTAAGAACAGTGATGTGCAAGAAACAATACAGGATGAGTTCTGGCAACGTTATTCTGATATCAGTGTGATCATTGCTTCCATGAAACGAATGCAATGTGGAAAGAAATTCTCTGAGGAAGCCTGGAAGGAGAGATGGGAGTAAATGTGCATGTAATTATTGCCCCCAAATGACCACAGTGATGATTTGATAAAACCCACAGTAAGCAGGCAAACATGAACAGCTGTCACAGATTTCAGAATCTGACATATAGTGACAGAGGGGTGGATTCTACCTCAATATGTAAATATATGTGAGCACAGGGCAGACAGCTACATTTCCTCAGTCCAGGAATGTCTTTTTCTCAATGTTCCTTAAGCTAGTCTGCTAGGAGAGCTGCAAATCCAACCAGCAAGCTGTGCAGACAAAAATCCCAAAAGTCTAATCAGTAAACCTTGTCTACATATGGTTGCTTTATTCCCCACCGTTCAGAAGCCAGACTGCTCGGAACTCCTTAGTGCTACAAGGAGATATCCTTTCCTTGTGCTGTTAAAACCAACACAGCAATTCCTTCTGTGGATTAATGAGTGAATAAGAAAGTTTAATTCCCACAGCCTTATTTACTTCTCAGAAAAGCCTGAGACTCATATAAATAGGCAAGAAAATCTGACTTCATAGGAATTGCTGAAATCACTCTGAGGAATCTATTAGAGTCACGACAGCTTTCCACAGCTCCCACCAGAATGATGTGCCTAGAGGTCTGAACCCACAGTACATCCAGGATAGCCACATCCTACCTTCCTACGGATTTCTAGTTTCTCTTCATCTATCAGTAACACGTGTCTGGATACAAGATGTATTTGCCACTTTGCTCACAACAGAGATAGTTCCTAGTCATCTTCACTTCCTGGACTTCATGGAATTTATAAACTGGACACTAATGTTAACAGGATGGATTGAAGAGAGGTGGGATATATTTGCTGCACAGGAGCATAACTGCCTGTGATGCTGCTGAATATCTTCATTTCCCCTGACTGAGTTTTGAGCTTGGGTTTTGGCAGTAATCACAATAAGGTAAAAATCATTCCAAGTAAGGATGTAAGAAAAAAAGGAAAGAACGGGAAAATGTCAAACAAAACATACTGGTTTAATTTAACATAAAAGTCCTTTTAAGGGCTCAGAGAAAAATACACTCCAAGTAAGGATGTAAAGGGGAACGGGGGGGGAATAGAAAAGTAAATATGTCAAACAAACCAGGATGTTTTATTTTAAAGAAAACCTCTTTTGAAGGCTCAAGGCCTGAGCCTCTGTTAGAATTGCTATGCAGGCTGGATGACTGCCAATATATCAGGTTGCAATAGGCCATTAGAAGGGGCTGAATATGGATAATCTTCCCTAAGGACTGAGCAGAGTCATTCTGCCTTGATTACTTTTTTTCATTTAGATTAAAAATCCCTATAACAGTTGCAGACTAATTGGAAAAAGACTTTAAAGGAGCTTTAGGAAATTAGGTAAGAAGAGTTTCTCTTATTGTAGTGCGCAACAATTGCTGCAAACCTTTTCCTCTTAAAGGATGGGGAGTCAATCACAAGAAACTCTTATCAGAACAGAAAACCAAACCTTGTCCCTTATGGGATTTCATCTTTTGAAAGCTTGTTTTACTGTGACCATTTTATTTCAAGTTAACATCAGAAAACAAAATAAGTGTTGGAAAGGCCAGTCTCTCAGCAGTCTGCACACGTACACAGTGTTGTTAAAAAAACTAGTGTGCTCCACATGTAGGGGACTAGCCACTGTAATCATAGGTCCAACATTATGATTTGCTGAACTTTGACGAAATGCATCAGTATTTCATTTAAAAGAGAGAACGGTTCTGATTTAGCTTGAGCATTCTCCCATAGTGTTGTGATACGAATCCCAGAGTTCCTGGCTCTTTATCACTCCTGATTAGTAAACCATGAACCATAGAAATTGCAATGCTGATTTGAGCTCTGGAATGCAAAGGTCAGGTACAGCATTAAAGACCCCAACCATCATCTAATTTCTAGGAAGAAATATAAACATAACAGTCCTGTGCAATAGCAGCAACGTGTTAATGCACAAAAGCCAGGGTACAAAGCTGAGAAGAAAGAAGAGGAAATCTCATCAACAAAAATTGTTGAAGAGACAAGCATAATCAAAATTCACAAGTAAAAGAAATTAATCAAACAATGATACAGAAAGAAATCTAGCAGAGCCCCCCACTAACTTCCTTCCGAATAAACTTGCACTTGAGTTTAACAATAGGAGTGCCTCTGCAATCACTTCGTCTCAAGAAGTCAGAGGATTTAAGCTCCAGCCTATATTGCTTTCAATAAGAGGTTTGCAGAAGTCACCACAGCACCCATGTAATTCATTCAGTTAAGCCGTGAGATAATTTTGTTTTCAGGGAAATACTATTTGTGGAAACAGACTGATATACTGTGATTTGTATATTCTTAACTTCCAGGGAAAGATTTTCAAGTGCTCAGCTTCAACAGCTGGGGTTACAGTTTCAAAAGTGGTGCTCTATTGTAATTTTTTTTTAATCAGATTTTTCTATAAATAAATATGTATGTATTCTGAATACCACCTGTTTTAAGAATCTGAACACAGCTCTCTACATTCAGTCTGAGAACATGGAGTATCACTTGTATCTGCTGCCTAAAGGTTCTCAGAACTTCATCTCAACCCAGTATGCTCATCTTTCTTTATTTGTACTATGTGGTACAGAAAACAAACAAAACAAAACAAAATAACCCCCTGGTATTCCCAAAGAACATCTAAAGCACCTGGAGCCTTATTCTAGGAAAAGGGGCTTAGAAAAGATAGAGGTCCATAATATAATTGAATGAAATAACATAAAGGATGTAAAGGGATTTACTGAGCAAATCAAATGAAGAACAAAAATTCTTTAGACTCACTAGACTTTCAGAGCTACTTGGTCCCTAACCCAAAATAGCTATTTACAATTCTTGACCCTTGCTGGAAGTGAATGTGTCTCAGCAAATGCTGCTCAGAGTGTCCCCTATAGCTAAGCATCTGGCTCCACTGTAGACTTGTCTACTAACAATGGAACAAATGCTCACAAATCTGGAGCACATATTCATACAGACTCCAGCTAGCTTTAAAATTAAGCAACCTTCTCATAATGTATACTGTATACATAATACATATATTTAGGAGAATGCTGTGTTGCATGACAAATATTGACCATATCATTTGACTAAGTTCAGCAATATAGTCCCTTTGTATGTTTTAGGTCAGTTTTATGTCACAGTACGTCACAGTGTCTCATAATTTGTATCAACAAAAATAAATTCACCTATTTGAACTGCAAAATTGCAATCAATTAATAGATTTTTTAGCTTCTCTGTTGTTAGCTAACTCCTTTTCATAATAAACCAAGTTTCAAATTGTCGTTGTTACTGACTATATAGAATGATAAACAGAAAGGTCATCCTGATTAATACTGAGTTTTAATCCTAAACTGGTGATGCTTTCTAAATAAAATTTTCCATTTCTGTTTCTGTCTCACAATTAGGTCTTACCATAAGGAAAAGACTAAGGCTGGGGAAAGTTAACAGCAAATTTTTAATCTGTAATGCCATTATAATGATAGAATGGGAGAGGTTACTAAGAATTGTTTTTTAAAGCTATATATTCAAGACACTCTCAGTTAAGTAAAATGAAAATCCTGCATTTCAGGACTCTTGGAAAGACAGTAATCTAATTCTTATTTATATTCTGCTTTAGGAGCACAAAGAACTGTCAGAAAAATAAATAAATTAGTATTAATTGACTCTGGACCCTAGACTTTTTTCACCTTTCTGTAGCAGACTCCAGTTCTGATGCCTAACCCATAGCCAATTGATTTTAGATATAAAAATAAAGGTGAGCGTAAGCTTAAAAAATTAACAAATGAGATTAGAATATTCTAGAAGTATAAATGATACAGAACTATGAATTGCCATTGGGAGTCATTCTGTAGTCCAAAATCACTCTCAATGTGTAGCCCCCTTAAGAAGTAAGGAAAGATTTATACATTAAAGATATTCCTCAAAACCAAATTACAGCATTCTTACATGTCACTCTCCTACGAATATCTCCTCTAAGAGACCAAAATTCACAAAGTCTCCAAAAAGAACAGGCAGAGGGTTTCTACCTCTAGGATGTTTTGAGCCCACTTATTTCTGTGTATAGACAGGAGTTGTTGCAAACAGAAGAATCCAGAAATTTCAGCAAGTTTTACTCCTTAGTTGCTGTCACCACAGTGCTGATCAGGAGGAATGTTCCCCCAGGGCAGTCTCACTTCTGGGAGGCTTTAATGGTGTCTGCAAAGCACCCTCCAAAATTGGTTAACTTTACTGTCCTCTAATCTGACGTATTTTGGGCACATTTCTGTCTCATGGAATCCATTAAGCCGGATACACACATTCTCTTCAGTGGTAAAATGGCTTTCAATATTTTTCTTCTTCCTAGTTCCTGCATAGTGGAGAAGTCTGGTTACCTCAGTAACACAAACACAAAATCAGACATAAAATTAGAATTTGTTAGGCTCCCTGATTACGCTATTGAAGAACAAGAAATGTCTTGCACATAAACAGGTTTCTGCACAGAAGTCGAGAACTGCAGAAAAACATATGCCGAGATAGCTATATATATAAAACCAGAAAGCAGAAAAAAGTAGCCATGTAGGATCAAATCACAGGACATGGTCATAAGCTTGTAGAACAATTCATGCTGGCTTGAATTCAGGCTGGTTCACCTTGTGTCACGAACCAAGGGATGAA
>NW_008590004.1:0-10469 GCF_000691845.1 Merops nubicus
TAGAGTCTGTTTCCGTACGTCAGTGGCAGATCCTAGGTATGGTCTTCAGTAAGTGAGATCCGAGTATCAGACAAAATCAGACCCCAAACTTTCACTAAACACTGGGAAAAACACAGAACTGGGCTCAAACCTCATCATCTCTTGCTGCTGGTAAGGAGATGGGTCTGAATTTCTTAGTCACACAGTGTTGGTATTGGAAGTCTCAACATGGATCTGAACATACCACAGCTGAAATTGCCATAATACAATAAAATCCCACTGCTAAATCCAGAGAATGGCTCTGCATTTCCCCTTAAGAACCTCTGTTTTATTCTGTGCTACTAGGTAAGTCTTTGAGCAAACCATGTATTTGTTATCTTACAGATTTCAAGGCCAAAGCTATACACAGTTAAAGCTCACTTGAGTTCTAGCTCTTCTGAAAAGGAGATGGTTACAGGGAATGAAGCTATTTTCTATTCTCCCTTTATAAACAAAACACACAGATTTCTCAGGCTGTGCAACCTTATTGTTGTGTCAAACAAATGTGCTTTTTTAATTTTTACAGGTTTTTTAAAATGGGAATTTACAAGTTTGTGGCATTTTTAAATGAAAGTCTGTATTCACACCTCTTAGAATATTACCATCCAACCCTGAAAATGGGCCCAGCGATTGTGCATAAGCAACACAGTGACCCTAGGTGAGCTAGACACATGGCAAGAGCCCGAGCAAGTGATTTTTTCTGAAAGTCAAAATATAGCACCTGCCTGAACTGACGGTAGCTGACGGGCACAACTGCTGCCCTCCAAGAGTTTCCCAATATTCCAGCTCTGTTTCAAAGACCTCATAGTCTTGGAGGCAGCAGTCTCTTCTGGAAGCCTACATGCAGATCTGAACTTTATTTTTCCCTCTAAGCATGATCCTTATCTTACACAGATCTACGCGCCCGCCAGCCGCAGTGTTCACAGAAGAGAAGACACAGACTGTCTCTTGAAGGTCCATGAGGAACCTTCCTATAAGAACACCACAAGTCATTGTCCCTTATAAGGGGTTAAATCCAAGCCCACATTAAAGATGGCAGAAAAAATTAGTCCAGTTGACTTCTGTGTCTCTTTGGATAATCAGGGTCTTACTGCAATTTTATGTCTATACATAACGTATGCTTTACGTGAAAGTTGTATCACAGTCTCACATCACAGGCTACTTTCAGTATAAAATCACATCCATTAATCTGAGGGGAGGCAATAACTTTCAGAACAAGTGAAGCAGAGGGACTCCTATGTTGTACCTTGCATGGAAATCCTGCTGATTTACCTGTCTCAAAACTCCATCGAATCATTTGGCCCTTTGAAAGGCATCAGTGAAGCTGGGATCTAGGAGTGGCCCCCGAGCCTACTAAACCCACTGGGTACCTCATGGCTTTCTGTAAGCTTTGCATTCAGAGTGCAACACCTGTGCAAAACCTAAACCTCAGAAAACTGAGTGTCCAAGAACAAATGGGGCTGATTGCATCAGCAGATGCAGAGCTTGTGGCAGCTTAAAATAATTTTGTATAGAAGGAATTTAGGATACAGGACAAGACAGGCTCGGTTTCTGCAAGGAGATGGGGTTAGCCTGTCTCTTGCAGGGAGCCTAGCTCCTAGTATGATCTCTCTCATATATAATTCCTTTTCTTTTTCTCTTGCAGTGATGCATTAGAAGGATGCAACAGAGCAGGAGGCTGAAAGCTCAACTACCCAAAGCTCTCCATCCTAATGCTCTCCTGCTGAGCATGGCAGGGCCTCGAAGAAAGAGGAAACCAAGCGGAAAGCATTCAACTGGTCACATTTACTGGAGAGCTCAGAAAAACAAACTGGAAGATAAAGCATTATATTGCTTTTTAGACCCTAAACCTGCTGCTTCCATCTCACAGGCTGAGTGTCTCACCTAGATTCGCACTGACACCACACATTGATTCTGCAGTAGGATCCACACAAACATGAAGTCCTACATAACATTAATTACCCCATGCCCTTTAGCAGCACTACTTTTCCATACATCTTGTAGCATTCATAATAATTTTCCAGGGGATAAACCAAGACGTGTAACTCTCAACCAAAATGCCCTCACATGACAAGCACGTATAGTGCATCATTCTCTGTGTCACAAGCTTTATCACTTTGCACACATTCTTGTTCATTTGTGCACCTTTGAGGTAGGAAGGGTGAGAAAAGCAGCCTGATTCTTTTTACGATACAGATAAAAATTTCCAAAAGCCAATCTTCTGTTAAAAATGTTAAAACAATACACAGGCTTCCAATGCATTAAAAAGTAAACAGCAAAAAAATAAGCCATGAGTGTTCGCTGGTGGTGCAATTAGAAGCAGATCACAGTTTAGGTGTCACAAATTACAATGCTCTGGCAGATGTAAAAAATGCTAGTGAGACATGGCATGGTTTTCAGGTTCCTCATCTTGTACGAAGCTGAGAGGTTTTCTAACGTTGAGAAATAAAACAACATTCAGCTACATGTACAGCAGTGAGACCTTATATGCAAGTGCAAGCAAACCTTCAAGACTGACAATCAGAGATCTATAAACCTGTGGATACTTTTGGATGCAAGCAAAGGTCAGCTCATCTTTAAATTTGGCCATGAATACCAACGATAGGGTTAGAAAACTAGTGTGTTACTGCTTCATACCTAAAACCATAGTTAGATGCCAGGGAATGTTAAAATTAACAACAGTGACAAAAGACTACTCTTTCTGAGGTGAAAAAAGTAGAAAGAGGGAGGAAAGACCAAAAGAAAACCATCAGAAGATGCTTTGTGGAAGACCACCTGCCAGCAATGCCTGGCCAACAACATGAGTCTTACTGCAACTATGGGCCCTCCTGAGCTTGGGAGGTAGTACAGCCTCAAACTGTGCCTTCAGAAGCAAACCAAAAGCCACTTTCTCTACTCATATAATCCTGAAACCTTCCTAATTGTTTTCTTTCATATAGGAAAACCTGGCATTAAAGAACCTGCCAGAATCTTTGAAAACCTTCTTACTTTGTCTCTCAAATTCAGCAATGTAATGTTAAAGGTAACAAATACTTTCTAAAAATAACCTTGTATATCCATAAAATGTGGTTTTTTTTAAAAAAAAAAGTCAAAGCAGTGCCTGCTGTCTCAAAAATACATATAACAAAATAAATTCGCACACATAAAATGCTAACAAGTCAAATGAGACTGCAAAGCAAAGCTGTACCCATTACTCCATTAATATCACACTTTTAATCAGAATACACTAATTTTTTGAAAGTCAGCTTTTTTCCTAAAACTTAAACCCCTTTCTTAAAAATGGGAATGGGAGGAATAAAACCATTCCATTCATCTAATGCAGAGTGGGAATGCATAAATGCAAGCATACACATGCTGCTGAACACAATCAGAATTATTCACATTTGAGCCACATGGTCCTATCTGGCTGAGTAAGGTTCCAGTTTACGTCAAGAGAAGCCCATTCCACAGGTGGCTCTGGCATCTGACCCTTGCTTTTGGCTTACCAGGTTGTCATGGTAGGCTACACGTGGTCACAAGTGTGTTTAGATATTTCAGAATTTTTGTATAACCTACCATATGTGTCTAAAGTCACTTGAATCTGGACTGAAATTACTCACTAGAAACTGCTCCAACATTGCAGTTACTTAATTCCCCAGATATCCATAATTTTGATAGCCAGTAGTCTGTATGACACCAATAAATCTATGATGCACTGGCATGAGAATACACTCCATGAGAAGACAATGCTGCTGAAAGATTCTATCAAGGGCAAAGAGAAACATGGTGGTAAGTTCCGTGTTGGTAAATTCTCTCATTTAGAATAAATCTTTTCTATAACACATAAAATAATCACTGTTCGATTAAAAAAAAAAATAAAATAAAATAATAAAAAAAATAAAAACACATTACAATGAAAGGGAAATATGGACTACACAGAAATAACACCAAGCAAAAGAGTAAATCATAGACAGGTCTGCCAAACCAGTAACATATCTTAAAGTTGCTACAGATGCCCTGAGGCAGGGCAGCACAGTTCTTCAGAAGTGATTTGGAAATACGTAACTCAAGGTACATTACAAAATTGTTCCTCAGTTGGTGTTCAGCATGGTGCTGGCATTGAAACTGCCATCAGCAAAGCTGTAACTGTCTGCTCCCAAGAAGAACCTGAACCAAGTCTATGAGTCAAGACATTAAGAAGTAAAGTTTGCAGTATTCCTCAAATCGTGGAAAGCAGTGATGTAAAGGGTTTCAGATGCTCTAACAAGGCAGCTAGCGTAGCATCATCTTCATTTCTAGAGTGTTTTCTTGTATCTCCATGCTGTAATAATTTTAATTTTTTTTCATCTTACTTTTTTTTTTAATTTCCATACTTTCTACTTGGTTTAGTTAGCCTGGGTCCCTATGGAAATCAGACTTCCAGGATCAGTCTGTGTATGTGTCTGTAATAAACTTCTAATGCTGACTTCAGACAAATTAGACAGATGCTGGCAATCTGAAATATGATGAGCTCTCGGTGTATTTTGTAACACCAGAGTGAGGGAAAGCCAAGGTTTTCTTTCTTTTTTTTTTTGCCAAATCAGTCCAATGAGACAGCCTGCACATAACTCTCAAAATATCTGGCAGAAGAAGGGCTGAATGAGAGAGAATGGGAATTTAATAGGATACATGGTGAGAACAGAAAATAGTATAAGTATAAATAATAAAGTAGTATAATTTAATTTTTGAAAGTCCAGGAATGAAAATGCTCAAGACCACACAAAAGTTTCCCACAGTATTCTCTGTACATACTGTACTTTAACATACACACCTTTGTGAACAAGCTAAATTCATAGCAGCAGCTATATTTTAGCAAATATTAATGATGAGCTTTTCATTACTAAGCTTTACTGTCTTCCACAATAAATGGGACTGCTGCTGGAGTCTGAAAGAATTCAGCAGTTGTGCTGGGCTGACCATCTCTGCACAATGCTCAGTAAAGCTGCTGTAAACCTATGTGCCTGAAAGAAGAAGAAAGGGCTGTATATGAAGAAACTGGTCCAACAGAAAGAGTCAAAGCCTAGCTAATGGCTCCTATTTTATTTTAACTTCACTGCAAGCCGTGGCAGGTCAACACTGAGGACGGTGGTGGTGATGGTTGTGAACATCAGTCCCAGCTGTTTCTGCCACATCCATCCCTATGCCACTTCTCACTCCACTTCAACTAGTAAATAACTTCCCTGAGAAATTAATTTCCTCCACTTTCAGCAGGGCAGCAAGGAGCATCTTCCTTAATCGCACTTCTGGGACTTACACATTGCAGTTGTTGGAAGACATTGCTACTTTTAAACCTAGAATTTAATTGAAGTATCCCCAGGCTTTTTCTCCTGTAACTCAGCAACCCTTCTCTCACAGTCAGGCCAGAATTATTTGCAAACTTTTACAAATTTAGGCTACTGTAGAAAAAAAAAAGGTCTCCAAGCTGCACCAGTAGCTGTAATTAACACATGACCATAGGTCAATATGTAATTGACTTCTCAGGGAATTCAGGGCAGCCACAAAACCAAGCAGCTCTGACAAGATTTTGGCATCCAGGCAGCAGCCAGTCCTGGCAGAAACTGGAACAAGAGCAGGTAGAGACAGAGAAGAGCAGTTTCTTCAGCAAGGATTTTTCAGAGCTCATCCTCCCTGGGTGCAACGTTACATCCAAGCCAATGAAACCCCTTCTGCTTAGGGATCAGGGACCGCAGTGAGCAACACTGCAGCAGAACTTCAGTCTTTCCTCCTGCTCTTAGCCAGGCAGCAATTATCTACCATGGCACAAACAACAGGACCACAGGGGTAGTTATGATGAATACGGGCTGCAGCTACCAAGATTGTGACACTGGGTGGGAGCACAACATCTCAGCAGAAATGGCAAGTCTAGACAGTAACTGCACGTGCACCTCCACAAGCTGTCTGGGAGGGAAGGACTCAGCAGGATTGTTGCTCATGAGAGAAATGGGGTGATCAACTGTAGAGCAGGAACGGCTCTTTTTGAGAAATGGGCTAATAACTGCATTTGTTTCTCTGCAATTAGTCTTGATAGTGACAGGTATAGGCCATCACTGTCCCCTGTGATCAGAAACACAGATGACCATTTAAGAAAGTCAGACGGCCCAACAAGGTACACACAATGTTTTGCATGGGCAGGAGGCATGTTCCTATTCTCCCTATTCTCAAATGAACCATAAGGTGGCACTGCTTTGAAACATTACTTCTGAATATTTTCCCTGACATTATCTATATTCTACAAGAACACATGGAATTCCCACTGAAATCAAGTTTGGCAAAGGCATTTTGGCAAGGCATTCTACAGAAATCTCAGTGATACAGTGAGCGTTAACATCATTGGCATATGTATTATTTACTCTTACATATATTTACTCTTAAATTGCTACATTTTGTCTTGAAAAACAAAATGTCTCGAAGGCTTTTGTTCAAGTACTGCACTTCCTATTTCAAAATGTACGTTTGTGCATGTAATACACCCCCATTTTGTACAACTGACTGTCCTCTGGCATGTAAGACTATAAAGATTCTGCTCCTTTTCTGTGCCAGATAACATAACAGATAATAGCAAAGACAATTCTAATAAGTGATGTTCTGTTTCAAACCTAATGTGCAGGACAAGACTGGCAAAGAGTGCAGGATAGCAGGCTTTGCAAGTGGAGTCACAAGAAATTAATAGTGTTTACGGTAAAATGCACTTCAGAGATTCCTTGTGACTATTGACTGGCTGCTGTAAAACAATACAGTAGAGCTGGCACCACTTTAAATGATTTGCAAAAGGGACCTAAAACCAGCTATAAGAAGGCAAAAGATTATGGCAGTCTGGGAAAGAATAGTGATTCTTAACAGATCTTCTCAAATGCAAAGATAAGGATCATACTGAATATCCAAATATTCTGTGCACACAGAGAGAATGAGATGCTAGTTGCCTGTCAATGCACAGTGCCAGTTATTCATAGCACAAGGAAAAGAAATGGGTCAGAAGATAAATGCTCACCAACTGAAGAACCTCCTGCAGGGTTGTCATGCAAGTACCCAAGTGACCTGAAAATAGCAAGGTCATGAGGTCAGGTTCCCCTTGATCTTCTGTATCTGATCTCCTGCACTGCAAAGAACTCCTCATCTTTCAGACAGACCTTTATTATGAACATGCAAGGTCCTAAACCAGTTATTTTTATAGTCTCTGCCAAAAAGCATGGCTTGCCCACCTCCAGCTACCACATGCTATGCAGAAGAACACATTAAGCACAGAGAGCAAAACTACCTGAGGCCTTGCTTTGGATATTTTCTTTTCTACAGATTCTTTTGATCTAGTGTTACATCCCAGGACTAACCTTGCACTGGCATCCTTTTGGCCAATGGACTAAAGTGTTTCAAAAGCCAGTGAGACAATGGACAGGCCACAAACCCCTTTCCAAGTGCACTGCATGGTGGAATAACAAAGCAGTGTCAGCTACAGACTGATTTCAGGCCATGCAATTGCCAGTGAATTGACCCAGGCTGCATCTGAACAGATAAACACCACCCATTCATTCATGCGTCTACCTGTTTGGATTTATCTGTTAGTTCTGCCCAGCACAGTAGAAGACACACTCATACACAATAGGGCAGAATGCGAAGCAGTCAAGTAAAACAGCTGGAGAGCCACCAAAACTGTCTACCCATACCAACATGAGGATGTCCTCATTTACTATAAACTTACTGGTATTTCAAACAGGGGAATATGCTAATTCATACCAAGAATATTACCACAGATCTCTCAGACGATCTGGAGTTGATCACTACCACTCTGGTAAGGTAATGTGAAGCTTACTTCTACTGGAGTTGTCTGAAAAACCAAAAGGCAGTAAGTGACAGAGGAACTTGTCAGAGGAACTTGTGAGCATCAGCATGCAGAGTAAGTAAGATTCTATCAGGAAGACTCATATAATGAGTTTTAGCCTTTTTTTAACTCTTCTGCACATCCAAGATTGTCCTCATATCAAGTATCACCATAGGATCAGTAATCAATTCAAATGAAGTGAGATTTACCCTAAATCAGCAAGAAAAATATTCCAAAACATTCTGATCTCCAAACCTTAACAAAAGGAAAAGGATTTCTCTTTAAAATACAACTTTAAGAGAAAATTAAGCTAAATAATATTTTTTGAGTCAGCAAATACACGGTCTCTCTTTGAGAAGCAGACTATTGAATTCTCTTTTTCTGTCCCCATTAACAGCCAACTGAAGACTACCAGTAGCAGTAAGAAGCACTTGGACCTACCTAGCTCCTACAGATACTTTTGAGTCAGATAGCAATAGCAGTTACTGAACTGGAGCCCAAACATTAAATAGTATTACACTCTTTGAAACGAATACAGAAGCACTTCAATTATCGAAGCCTTGTGTTATCTCAGATGAGGTCATGAATCTTAATGCTCATGGTATTGAATATTCCTGCCATTTTCTGAAAGCCTGATAATCAAAATTATCCTTTGTCTCTTGTGGCATACAGATAATTGAGGTTTACACATTTCATGCAAAACAGGGTTTGTACCTCATTAAACAGACCCATCTGTACTTCCAGAATGTAATTCCTCAGCATAATCTGTGCAGTTTATATCCTCATAACTGGACAGTGTCATTATGCTAACTATAAGGTAAAGCAGGCTTTAAGCCTGAAACAGCTAGAAACCCACAAATCAAGTGGCAGGGCTCCAGCTTTGGAAGCAGATTAATTTTTGCACTCTGAATAGGCATGCAAAATGGCACCATTTGTTACATTATTCAATCTGTTTAGCTGAACAGCATTTTACTCATGTCTAACTTACACTGGCACTGATCGTCAGTTGTTTTTAGTAGGAGTTAGAGTCCAGAAGGCAAATGAGACACAGCTCAATTAGTTCAAACTAGTACTACAAAAATGTGACATGCAGGTACTAATTCTTAGTCTGTTGTAGCAATGCAGGATACTTAAACAGAGCCAGATCCTCCCAAGAGTTCACCCCCCACCCCCTTTTTTCATATACTGGTGAGAGAATACACAGAACTCCTCAGCATGAATTAATTCCGATGCATTCATGTCAAAGGCAGAAGTATACAACAGTGCCAAGGCATCAGACTTGCTAATCACCATCACTAGTATCTTCCTGGCATTCTTAGAAGGGGAACAAAACCCACAAGACACAAAAAGTCTAGGAGGAAACCGAACGTTTTACTAACCAATCAGCCCATCTTCTTGTGAAGAGCCCACAGAGAACGTAGGAAGGTTCACAAATGCCAAAGCATCACAGGAACCTGGTTCCCAGGTAGCAGCATGTCCCACCAGCTAACAGAAAAATTCTCAAAATATAGCATTAGCAAAAATTGGAACATCAGCTTCTGCTGTTTTCAGGATGACAGGTTTACAGGTGATACATGAATCTAATCCAGCTCTTTGAGTAAACTGTGTTGCTTTTTCATACCTCATTATCCGAAAAACATCCCAGGGGTCTAAGATAACTGAAAGAGACCTGCACACAAAGTCCTACTCGCAGGGCAATGCCATGTAAAGATGCTGGCTCCAACAGGGCTTTTGGGAAAGAAGTGAAAATGACAGGGGGAGGAAAATGTCAGGTACCTGCATCAGCCCATGGACTGCAGAAGAGATGGAGCAGCACCAAGAGCCAGAGAATTGGACAACAGAGTAGCCGTGAAGGAATCAAGAAGAGCTACACAAACATCACACAGCAGGAGACAGGGACGAGGGCTGAGGCAAGCCAGAGATGCAGCACCTGCTGGTGAAGTTTGAAAGGACACAGCAGTGGTGGATGGACCCCAAGAGGACAGCAGTACAATAGAAGGTGGGAGTGACTCCTATACAAGGAGAGCAAAAAGGAAACCCCTCCAGAAAATAAAGAGGTTATCATGGAGCAACCCAAGGTACAGAAAAAATGGTCTTTACAGCTTCTGAAACAACGTTATTGTGAGCAAACGAACCCTGTCAACCTCTCTGTGAAGAAGTCAGTGTCAGTCTGTAGAGATGGAGCACACAGGCTGCAATGGGCATTAGAATCAGCAGGGATACAGCCAGTGAGTTTCATTCCATTTAAAATGCCTCAGAAGGGTTGTTTCATGGATAGTTGAGTCTACAGAAACTTAATTTGATTAGAAACATGATTATACGGGTCCTAGTTCTTCACTATATACTTGTCTAACAAGATATTACTCCCAATGCATCCCTAGATTTATGCTATATTTATGTAAAAATAATCTTGAATGATGTTCAGTGACCACTGATCAGAAAACATTAGTGCTACCTGTAAAATAAATACATGACAGTGTTTTAAAATCAATAATACTGAACAGGAATTTATTTAAACTTAGCTTTTTATTAATGAAAGAATATCCTCCCCAAGAAAGTGATTTTTATACAGATAGAATTAGTTCACTTGAAAAATTTATTATACTGATTTCGATCCTAT
>NW_008590005.1:0-2438 GCF_000691845.1 Merops nubicus
GACCAGGGACCCGGCGGGGCCGCTGTGGGGCTGCCCGCCGCTCCCGCCAGCCAGCAGCGGTTCGCTCCTGATTTTAAATGACGTGTAATCAGCTCCAAAAGCCAACATTTTTGTTTACTCAGTTACAGGATTTTTTTTTTTCTTTTGTGCTAATAAGTTCTAGGATTTCTTTGCATATAGAATGGGCAATTTTCTAGTCTTACTTATATAGTTGCAGCATTGTTGTTGGTATAATCATCTTTTATTTCTTTGTGAGAGGAAGCAAAACAATCCTCCAACTCCAAACACAAAGGCAGAAGCTGTGCCACACATCTCAGCTCTTTATTCCTAACCAGCTAAGCCAAACTATTAGATGTGAACAGAACTAACTGACATGGGTGAAATCATAGCCTGGAGCATCCACAGGTCTGGAAATCATTGGTCAGTTTTAACATCTTATATTCATTACATGAGTGAGTTACATGAACTCAGATTCTGGTGCATGACAGCTTATCCTTGGAAATTTCAACAGCATTAGTAAAACAGGAAGATGTCGCAGATAATGGAAAAATTGACTACATCTTGTTCCTAGCACAATAGAAAAGTCAGTTTATAGAATAAGGCTTTGTATACTGATCATGTAATCTTGATAAATGTCTCAAAAGTTACTGATGGATGATATGTTGTACATGGGATAGTGAAGTCAGCTTCACATGTTCAAACCTGCTCAATATCTGTGTTGTAAAGTACAAATCATATTATGCATGAGAAGGAAAACCTCAAATATTTTTTTTTTCCTAAAATAACCACAACATTGAAATTCTTTGAAGGTAGGAAGCAAGTAAAGCCATTTAAACATCCTCCGCTTCAAAGGGGTGTATAAATAAACAGGTGACAGAGTTGGTAAACAAACATTTAGCAGAGCTCCAGGGAGAGAACAAAGCCACTTTGTCTACAGTGTTTTCACATGGAAGTCATCACCCTGTCAGCTCACTGCCTCACCTGACCACCATGGGCTAGGAAGGACAGAAAGGATGGTGTGTCACCAGCAGGCCACCCACAGGCTTTATGAATTACAGGCCAGCATCGGGGCACAGATTAGAAGCCACTACAAACGCCAGGTCATAGATGCAACATACCTCCTATGGCAAACACTACTGTGAGCACTTCCGTAGAACCTTGACCTTGGAACACATAGTCTGAACACACGTGCTTAAGGATAGCATCAGGGATTCCAGGAACAAGCTGTTTCTGCTCTGCTTTACACCAAATGAACTTCCACTGCCTTGCTTACTGCTGTGCTGCAGGAGATTCACATTTCCATCACTGCATTGAGCATTAGCTACCAGGAGTCAAGATTGGCTTTTGAAACGTCTTGACATGGCAGAGTCCTGGGGACCATACAGTGCTCCTGCCAGCTGATAAGTTCTGGGCACGGGGACATTAGAAATGGCTACTGGTTGTGATTATACAAGAGCCTTTCAACAGTGGCTGTCAATCATAGAGAGGTCTTCACAACAGTCCTTAAAAAATAAGTAGAAAGGATTACCTGCTTATGTTACTGAAGGAAGAAACAGATGAGGTTCCTTGTATCACTTTTAGGGGGATAGGATTTGATCAGTTTTTTCAGAGTCATGTGTTACAAGGCATAACTCAAAATACTGCCATAAACCTGAAAGGCACTGATCCACTCCACAGCAAGAGTTTATTAAAATGCCATAGAGGGACCTTGCTCCCCTGTTGCAGATTGTTACCTGGCTGTTGGCTGTGGTCTGACTTGTCAAGCTGTTCACTGTGGGGAAATGAGCCCAAGATGAGGTGAAACAGGTCCCAAGGATATTTTAAACATCACTAGCTCTGCTGGACTTTTGCTCCTCCATGAATTACCCTACCCTCCTCCCAAACCAAAAAATATTGTTAAACTTGTCAACAGTTACTAAATGTGCTGAAGATGAAACAGTCCTATAGATGTAGTCAAGTGTAACCACCTTCCTAAAGCAAGCCAGATGTAGGTCTCGGCTCTGGCTGGAAGTCCTCCACCTGCAAGGTACTCATTGTGATGTTGTTTTCTACTCTTTCATCATGTGTTTTTCTTCTGGGCACAAGAACTACTGTACAACAGTATTTAAAAATAGTGTAAGTTTTGCAGGTAACTTGTAAACCCTATCAGATGTCATGAAATCATAGAAGGTATTGGGTTGGAAGGGACCTCCAAAGGTGATCTAGTCCAATCCCCCCACTATAAGCAGGGACATCACCAACTAGGTCAAAAAAAAGCCCCCCCCGCCTCTTTGGGCAGCCTGTTCCAGTGGTCTGTCACCCTCATATTAAAGAACTTTTTCCTAATGTCTCACCTAAATCTCCCCTTTTCTAGCTTAAAGCCATTACCCCTCGTCCTGTCACTCCAAACCCTTGTGAATAGACCCTCCCTCGCTTTCTTGTAGGTCCCTCTCAGGTAT
>NW_008590006.1:0-3337 GCF_000691845.1 Merops nubicus
TATATATATATATATATATGTACTTTCCTGCCTCTATAGCAGATTGGATATCATTTAGTTAAGTAGAATTGTCACTGAGTTTGCACAAAGTTTATATATTTCATTGTCTAGGCAGATTTCAGTGATGAAGATCTGATCTTATAAGGCTTTTTGTATAATTAGAATTGAAAGTATGCATCTGAAATGTCATGTTCCAGAAATAACCTTCCCAGCTATGAATGACAGCACACAAGTGTTCCAGAGCTGACATGTAATTGATACCTTAGCAGTTGATTCCCTTAAAAAGTCATCAGTGCTTAGCTGATACCACATGCATTTTATCAGAGCTATTCTTGGAGCTTCTCAGTTTATCTCTCGGTAGCATAACCTTGAACATTCCCAACAGAAAGAAGTTTTTAAGTTAAGCAAATGTTTCCATGCACTTTGCAGATCTTAATTTATGTAGTCTTTAACAATAAATATATTGGTAATTTTTTTTGCTGAGTATTATCAAAACCTGCTCCCAGAATTTAAGACATAAACTTGCCAGAGATTTAAAGTGCTCCATGTCTGTACTCTGAAATCTATACCTCTCTATCCACAAATTTATAAGTAATAGTCATATCAGGATTATTAATGACTGCTAAAATACTTATTCCACCAGCAGAAACATGGTACTAACCTGATCTCTCAAAGTGCCTGTAAGAGTGGGCTAAGCCCAACGAAATCTTCGTGAACGACGTCCTTATCCAGAGTAAGATTTTTTTAGACAGTCCCAGCATGAGAATTGTAGAGCCTCTAATCATAAAAACAAAACTACACAGTCTTGACAGTGTAGTTTTGTTTTTTTGCAATCCCTACACCCGAGGCGAGGCGGGGAATGCACGACTGCTCAGAAGTGTTAACATGGTTGTTTTGCTTTATATACCCCAGCTCTGCTGACAGGTCTGCCTCATCATGTCAGTGCTAGTTCTGATTGGTTTCCTAAAAGAAAGTGTCTTGTGAGGGGGGATCTACTCTGTGTAACTATACACCACTTGTTGATTTGATTGGCAATGCTAATTTTGGAAGCACAAAAGGGATTCACTGAGGAAACATCATCTGTTCCCAAGATTTTGATCTGTAACTCAGGCGGTTTTATAATGTACAGTTTACAATCTGTCGCAAATTTCCTAAGTCTTAAGCAAAATATGAAGAAACAAAGAAGCATTTTAGCAGGGGACACAGAGAAGTCAGAAGTAGTCATCAGTGAGATTTAGCCTTAATTTATTCCATTATAAAACATCCGAGAAGCTACCAAATGCATCTGTCAATCACCAAACTAAATAAGTAAACTGAGCTCAGACATGTGGCTGCAAGACAACGTTAAAACCAACGGTTAAAATTATTTTCTTCCATAACTTTGAATTCTAAAACTGTGTTTGGTAATATATAGATTTGGTGCTCTGGGCTTTTTTTGCATCATTCACAATTTTTCTGTTGGCTGTTCCAAGTAGTTAATAATAAAAAACAGCATACAAGGTACAGAAATACAAACTTTGTGAAAGTAAATTAACACAGACAGCTACTGTAATTTCTGAAAAAGCAGATTTTAAGTCTAATGACATTTTCTAGACTCGTGGGGGCCTTGCAAAGACCACAGAGCTAATAATCCATAGAATAACATATTAGTTTGTGAACTTTCACTAGCTCAGCTTTATCACTCTGTGCAGCTAACTGTAACACCACCTTGGTCGCCTCTGAAACAGAAGTCAAGAAGACTACTCTCATCTACAGCTGGGATGGGAGGTCTTTTGCCACAACACCACATCTGCCTGTTTCCATCTTGCCTTCTTATTTAAAAAAACCTTTTTCTTTCCTATGAAGTGAAATATATATAACACATATGTAGCAAACCTTATCATCTGCTTAAAGTCAAGCATGTCTTTAGCAGTTTTGGTATATGGAGGACTTCAGTCTGCTGTTGCCAAGATCCACATTGAAAAGGATCTCCCAGAGGATACTTAGAGAAGTAAACACAAGCTGGAGTTTTGTACTATCAGTTGCACTCAGGTTTGAACACAACCTGAAGGAAAACTCCAGCAGGAGCTCCAGAAAATGCCAAGAAGAGAGAATACTACCACTGTGATTCCTGCAAGGTGGTGTTGTATTACAGTTTGCAGATCTGAAAGAAACAAGAGAGGACATATTGCTGTGACCCCATAACTTCAGAATTTTGATCTTCCCTTTAATTTATCCATACCATAAAACGCCAACTTTATGGCTAGTCTTAGCATTCAGAAGTTACAACAGCAACAGAAACTGGAGGAATAGTCTCTACACTGGTACTGCCTAGATTCTCACAGAGGTTGAAATAGAGTGCTGTGGCTCATTTTTAACTTTTTGTTGCAAATAGATGTTAACTACAGACATCAGTGGAGAGAATAAGTTAGCTTCGACTAAGTGACACGAAATGTCCAAGGAAATTGGCATAAAGGGTGTCGAATTTCTGATTCTAAATAGAAACTTTCTAAATTAGCAAATGGCTGTTTTTCTCAGTAGTTGATCACTTAAATATTCAATGAAAAGTCAAACTTGGAGAAAGAACACAGGCTAGTATCTGCAAACTTAATAAACACAGTTTAATGATAATGTGTATGTCTAACAATGAAAAAGTTTATGAACATGTGGTAATTTCTGACAGAAATTTGCAAACTGTCACTTTTGAAATTATGACATGTCAGAAGTTAAAATTTTTCTATTATTTCCATCAAACCACAACAATTGATGGCAATAATAGAAAGTTACAAGGAAAAAAATTCACTGCATTCAAATACATAAACCAAATATATAGTATCTTTGAAATAAGTTCCTTGCCATTTATTTTTTTAAGTTTTACATTTGCTTTTGATGAATGATAAATCTATTTCCATCCCAACAAAAGTTTGTACCTTCATAACTTTTTACTTTTCAGAAATTAAATGGATAGTGAAATATTTATCTTGTGCTCTTGAAGAAACACAAATTATTTATACTTCATGCCTTCTGTTAACAGAATGACGGCCCAGTGTGATTTCAACATGTTTAGTGTCACATAGTGCAGCCATGATAAAAAGCAGAAGAATGATTTTGGTTTTATCATAGTGTAGCAAAGACACTGCCGGTAAAAATTATGCCATTTTTTTCACAGAATCATAGAATGTCTGGGCTGGAAGGGACCTCCAAAGGTCATCCAGTCCAACTACCATAAGCAGGGACATCTCCAACTAGATCAAGGTACTCAGAGCCCTATCCAACCTGATCTTTAATGTCCCCAGGGATGGGGTCTCCACTACCTGTCTGGGCAGCCTAATCCAGTGGTCTGTCACCCTTATATTGA
>NW_008590007.1:0-5644 GCF_000691845.1 Merops nubicus
TTTTCATCCCTTGGTTCGTGACAGAATTGTTAAAAACTAAATTTATATATAAATTATACATTTGGTGCCTGAGTCTTAATACTGTGCCTTGGAAAGAAATGCATAGCATCATGAATGTGTCACATGGTATAAACAGCTCCTGTACCAAGTGTGGTGCAGCACTTGTTTATATGGACAGTCAAGTACAATAAAGCAAATTTTCTTTTAAACCCCTTTAGATTACACATCCCACTGTCTTCCACTAACAATTAACCTTCAAAGTGCTTAAGTAATT
Organism: Merops nubicus; assembly: GCF_000691845.1. Classification (NCBI taxonomy): domain Eukaryota; kingdom Metazoa; phylum Chordata; class Aves; order Coraciiformes; family Meropidae; genus Merops; species Merops nubicus. Next base: position 275 of record NW_008590007.1, read on the forward strand.
TTTGTAAAAATGTGACAGCGTTTGTAATTATTTCAAGTTCCTCTAGAAAACTGCATCTGGATGACAGTAAGGGAGACTCCAGACTTTGTGTCTGGGCAGTGTTTGCTCTCTCTCAACTGGAAAGGTGTCAGCAGGGAAGGCAATTGTATCCTCAAAGAGATATACTTTTCCTAGGGATTGATACTGGATACATCCATTTACATCTTCTTAACTCCTGTTCCTTATGATTGTCACACCTCCCTAATAGGAACCATGTGAAGGGTCCAATCTACTACCAAGTCTTTCACGTGTGCAGCACAATCTTTAGCTTAAAGATGGAAAAACCTAATTTTCACACTTTTCCTGAGGCTTCAGGTGCATGCAGCACTCAATGGAGCCCAGGGTTTGTTCCATGATTATTTTTGTACTATTTCTGCTTGTCCTGCAGAATTTGATAAATGAGGAGTTGTGGAGTTGCTTATGGGAATATGATTATGCAGAATTAAATTGTCAGGCTCATTAATTATTCCAATTAAATACATAAATCCAAGCACACATATTTTTGTGCCCCCTACCACGAATTGTGCACAGCCAATCTGTGGACATTTACATTTTTATACTCTAATAAGTGCATCTTAAAAAGTAAACAGTCACTCACAGAAACAGAGCTGGAGTTTGATTCACAGAGTGCTGCAGACAGAAACCTCTCCCATCAGTATACCAATATTTGCATCATTTTCTGACTTAGCCTAGCAAGTCCACCAGCCACCTTAATGGCATGTGGAGCCTTGCACACTGCTGTGATTGCTCTCCCTTCACACTCAGTCTGCCTTAATTTGTACTTCAGCATGGAAATACGCAAATTATCTCCTTTTACCTTTGTGAACAATTAGTTTACAAAGAAAGATAAGATATTTTGTCTTACACTTACCCATAATTATTCTGGCATGTTGTAATGGTTTGAAAACAAATCAGCGAGAGACTCCAAGTCAGAAATACAATTTAATAAGAAAAAAAATAAAATAAAAGCAATAATACAAAGGAAAACCACAAACAGAGTCAGAGTACAACCTGATACTCTGTAGTTAGGGTGGTGGTAGCAGTCCAGATGAAACAGTGGTCTCATAGAAAAGATCTGGTAGCTCTTGTCCTCTGGAAATCCAGTGGGTAAGGCCCCCCGTGCTGTACTGAACCCCAGTTTATATCCAGGTGGGAGCACTTGGCTCCTCCCCCTGGGTGGAGCATCTCACAATGGGTTGATATCATTCTGTGAGTCATGCAGTGGGTCCTTGATGGTCCATTAAACAGAAATAGCTCCTGGGGGGAGTTCTGTATGAGTCATGGGGCGAGGCATGGATGGGCCCATTAACAGGGAGGACTCCTCCTGCTGGGTGGGAAGGTGTGAACATCTCCCCTGACCTTGAACCTCTTTCCTTATCTGTTATAGCCTGGGGTGTGAGGTCTGTCCTGGGCAGCTGCTACCCATGATTTTCTTAACAGCCCATGAGCACTGACATAGAGAGTATAGAATACACAGTTTTGGTTCTACCCACATAAGGATAAACTGGTCCCAGCCCCTGTAACCATGACACATGTTAAAGGGAATTGGGGAGAGAAGCAGTCTGCAATTTAAATGTAGTAAAAATACCTATCATGCAAATAAGAAGCATGCTATAAGCTACGTTTTCTGCAGAAGACATTGACCCATTAAACATTGTCAAATTGCAAACCTTACATTGTGAGCAGCCACTAAAAATAAAACCATCAGTTAAAAAGAGTACATAAGATAGCAATAATAAGGGAACAATAGGATAAAATAACAATTACAACCAAAGACTGTCACTGTCAGGTGTCCAGAGAAGATGGAAGAATCTTCCTTTTTTAGCTGAAAAAAAAGACTTCACACAGGAACCAAATTAAAAATCTGATGAACTCTTTCATTAATGTTGCTATTTACCAACATCCACCCCAAATGTTGGGGAAACTGCTCTAAATTTTTGCCTCCATGACTAAATGACTGAATCCTTCCCTGGGGAACAAGCTCTTCTTTGTCTGTACTTTGAAACTGCTGCATATACTCCACCATTAATGTCAAGAGAAGGTCCAGGAAGAGAAAGAAAAAAACAACAAGCAGCCCAGAAATTTCACAGATGGCAAAGCACAATTCTGAGCCCACCATTAAAGGTTTCTTAAACTCCTGGTAAGAAGTGTAATTTAGCACTGTATTCATAACTTTTCCTGAAACTCAGTCTAATAGTTCGCTAAAAAATGCTGTGAAGAAACAACTTTCAGAACTGACTTCCCACCAAGCAGTCTATCACTTAGGTATATTTAGCTACCTAAGATATATAACTTCTCCTACTTTGTCATCTGAAGACTGCAAGTAATCTTTTCTACTATTACCTCCTTCCTTTTCATACACCAGTTATACAAAGGAGTTAGACTAATTTGTCAGTGCATCTGCATAGAAAGGGGACTGTAAAAACACCATACTGAAGTTTTGTGCTGAGCCTTGACAGCTTGAGTGACTTTTCTGATAATTTTCATCTCTATTCTCTAAATCAGTAAATCCCGACCTTTTGGGTCAAAATAGACTCTCAAAATTGTCCATGGACTACCGTATACCTTTACCAAATTTCTGTCTTAGAAATGCTGCTAAAACTATCACTTTTATTTGTCTGACTGGAGAGGTTTTACAACTTCTCAGAGCCTGCATCAACCTCTGAAAAGTCTGAGAGGAAAGACAAAAGAAAGGGCAATTAGTTCTTCCATTCAGAAAAAAATATAAGAAGCAGCTTTGAAACAGCAGAAATCTTGACTTGGACTCTGGAAGCAAGAAGGCAACCAAAGCAGTAAGAGGTCCAGACTCACATGTTAGCTTAGAGCCTCTCCAGATCACAGAGCTTACAGCCTTACAATGGTATTCAACAGCAAGGTGGAGAAGAACCTTTTGATTTCACCAAAAGAAATCCCAGCCCAAGTTTAAGCTTCTCATTTCATACCTTTGACAACCAGTTCACAAGAAATGTAGGTCTTTTTCTATGTTGCAGCTGTGCTATAGCACTGGGAAACACTCATATATGGCCTCTGCAGTTTTCTTGATCCTGGATCCATGGAGCAGAATAACCTAATTTCTCCTGAGTTTAGAAATGCTGGTTACCTTCCTTTCTGTCCATCTCACCATTTTATAAGGCTCTTTGATGTGGAGCTACTTGCTGCCGTCCTGGAGGCTCTCCTGAGACCCTGGCACTCCTAACACAGTGTAATATGTGTTTCTAACTCCATCCAGCCTCTGGGAGAAATCGTCCACCTGATTACTCAAAAAAATGCCTGGGGACTTTTTCAGTTTTCACTGGTGTTTTTGACAGTAGCTGGAATCAAAATAAGGTCTCTTGCCAGAAGGCCTTTAAAGAAGTTTTTGTCTGAGTATCACTGCTGACATGAGCCCTTCACAAGCCTGCAGGGAGAAATAATTAAGACTCACCAACAGATAAACCCCACAAGGATTACACTCATCTTCCTGTCACTAACAAGGACATGAACACAGTTTTATTGTAAGGATGAATCAAAGGCTATACAAGAAGGCTTTTTCCAAATCCCATTTCCCCATTTGCCCAGTACTGTTTCCTCTTACTCAGTACTTGTTAGATACAAAACCAAAAACTGGAAGTCTGAGAGCCCACTGCACTCACCACTCATAACAGCATTTGCACTGTTTTCAGTGCATATTTTTCTTTCAGGTAGTGAGGGTGCACAAAAATTTACATAAATAGTGTACTGAAATCCATTCACCATTTCTATGCTGTTGCCTAGGGCCAGAGTGGAAATGCAGAACCAGTCCCCTGCAGCAAAGCTTTAGCTACCAGTGCAGAAGCAATGACTTCCAATGGTCCGATTCTCCCCAGGTGCTGAACTTAGTGTCTTTGGACTCAGATATCAGGGTCCTTTACACCAAGTAAAGATCTGTGCACTGTAGTACAACTTGCAGGGTGACAGAATGATCTGAAGTTAAGACTCCTGATGTTGAGTGTAGTACAAGTATCCCCTTCCACTAAATTTCAGTAATTGTGAAATTTGGAAATTGTGAAATAGAAACATCTTTTAAATCTTTCTGTTTACTATCTTGCAAGCCAGTGTTCATGTTTGTTTTACATGCACTTGCTTTCATGCTTCATATCTATTAAAAATGAATATATAGAAGCATGTGGTTTCTTTCCCTCCTATGTCATTTATAGTTTGCTGCTTTCCATTTCAAATTATGTATTATTGAACTAACCAGATGATGAATTTTTGATGAATTTTTGAAACAGAAGCCAGACACAGAAGCACTGGTTAAGTAAATTGTACCCATAAATAACTCATAACAAGGCCAAATATACAGTAAAATGAAGTTCACGTAAATATCCCTTGATCTAACACCTGCATTCCCTCCAAGTAACATAAATCTCACTAGTCACAGACACACTGGGTATGATATTTTCAGTCTTTGCTACTGGGGCCAGTAAATGTTTCCCATATGGTTGTGATATTTCTTGTGCAAACAGAGGGGTAATGTCAATTGCTACAAATGTGAAGTGTTCCAGGACATTTTAAAGGGCAAGACTGCTGCTGGTCTTCATCCATGTGCTAGCTCTCTGGAAAGGGATGGTGGTCTCCAATGGCACATACCTTCTGAGAAGATACAGGCAATCACAGGCCTTTAGTTACGAATGTAAAGATTGCAGTGTTTATATTTCAGTAAATTCTGTATAACCTTAAGTAGGCAGGAATGAAATTAACAATTCTCCACTTCCCATACAGAATCAAATCTGAACTTCAATGCTATTAGAGAAAGAAATTCACCACCGAATGAAATTATGTGTCGTTACCGACACCCGGTCCCCGGGATAGCTGCCACCCAACCTCTACCGTTGGGTACCATCACAGACATTGGCTTCAATGTTAAGAATGCTGCAAAGGGCATTTACTGCGTCACTGCAATTGCTTATATATGACAAGCCACGCCCACAAGGCCCCTCGTGGGCAGTCTGAGCTTTCCGTTACATCGCGAGATCTTCTGCACACCGATCCCTGCCTAGGGCGGGCTCTGCTCACCACAACATCTCCCCCTCCCCATGACAGAAAATCGGCATTCTATCTATAGCACAAGCAAGTCTTAACAAGTATAAAATAACAGTAATAAAAGATTCAAGAGGTATAACAAATTCAAGGCACAGGTGAATTCACAGGCACAGTTCGTCTGAGTTCTTTCTTCTTGGAAGGGTGTTCTGTCGAGTCAAGATGCTGTTGCTGCAGTATCTTGATTCTTCTACAGATGAAGGCTTGAACCCTCCCATCGAGTCATGTCCATTGTTCTCGGTTCCTGTGAATGATGCTATGGTTAGTGTTCAT
>NW_008590008.1:0-2257 GCF_000691845.1 Merops nubicus
TAAGAAACAGTCTCGTCTGTTACAGACCACTACAAAATGAATAATTAATGGAGACAGCTGAAGCAACATCTTCCCATATACCCATTACCAAGATGATTATTACCTGCAGCATATTTACTATGCACTTCATTCCACGAATCTGGGGTATGGAGAGGCCCAGGCTGGGGAAACTGAGGAAAGTTGCTCACAGCCCTGTGGACAAGGTTAGTGTATGCTAAGGCAGAACAAACAGCTGTAATTTATGCTTGGGGGCATACATACCAATTACCTTAGAACAGCAGAATCCCTTTTGAAAACGGTCAGAGCTCCCTTACCGTACCTCTGCAGCTCAAAAGCACATGGTTGTAGGTGCAACATACGGTACCTGGTGCAGTGTACTTTGACTCCCAGCTTCCTGCACTCTAAATTCTGCAGTTAAACCCTGAACTCATTACCTGACCTGAACTGTGAAGTACTCTCTGTTTCTGGTCTCCCTGCTGCCCAGAAATGGAATCTTCCCACCCCTGGTGAAGGGAAGGCAGAAAAGAGAACAGGATAAAAACTAACACTTCATTAAGCAACATCAGGTTCTACAAGGACTGAACACTATTGTACAATGCAGCTGCCACCCATTTCCAGGACATTCGTGTCATGGGCAGCAGTGGTTTTAGATCCCCCCTTTCCTCCCCGCAGTGCAGCTCCTTATAAAACTTATTTTCTCCTGACTACACTGTCTATAGTGAAGGGGAGGAAAGCAGTCCACAGGAAAACTGACACACTCAGTGTAGCAGGTAATCACTACTGTGTGATCATCCTTTATTTGAAATATCGAACTTTGTATAGCACCAACAGTATGAAACACTTGATGGTCTCAGCTCTCAATAAAGTTGAAGTTTAGTTTAGATTTTTTGCTCTCAAGAAACTGTCTTAGAATCCTGAATGTTTTCTTATACTCATAGTTGTCCTTTTTCACCTTGACTGATTCTTTATTGTTGTCATTTTTCTGCTAGAAATGGCTGCAAACTTGTCAGCAGTTAGTTGCTAATTTTTTTGAACATGTATGCTGATCTGAGAAGTAGCAAATAACTGGTTTATTTAATGATCTTAGTAACAACTATTTTTAAGAGCTTTAATGTGTGAGGTTACTGCATTTTCTTTTAGGAAGTCTTGCTTGAATCCAAGTCTTATCCACTATACTCTATCATCCTTGGGCATTTTCTAAGTTATTCAAATAAAATATTTTTTTTCCCCCTCTTCTTCATAATTGTTGTCTATAAACTAAGCAATTTCCAAAAGTATTCTCAGATTCTTTTTCCTGCTAATGTCTCAGTAATGATTAGTATATGACATCATTTAGTGCACTAATCTGTGTGGCCTCACTCTATTCAAACTATTTACCACAATTGTTCATTTTATGCATTTCTTGAGCAACCATCTAAAAATGAAAATGAGAAATCCATAGGTCAGAGTATACCATCAGCATATACCAACAGGCTTGCCAGGGGTAATTTCTCAGCCACTAAGTAAAAAAGGAAGCAATTGTTACATTAGAAAGAAAATTAGAATATCTATACATGACATTTTTTTATCTGTACCAGCTAGCTCCTTTTTTCTTTTAATCAGTATTACTTAGAAAATGCTTATGATGCCTTTAATTTCCTTATGCAGAACAGAAAACCTGTAGCCCTGTAAATATTTCTTCAGATTTCTGTCTACAAAATTAATGCTGTAGAAGGAATTCCTTTGTTGCCACACGTCAAATAGTGACTATGACAATGGTAATTGTTTAAAGAACAGACAATTACTAAGTGGGTATTTATTTAGTGCAGATTAAAAAAAGAATTAGTAGACACATGAGCATAAGAAATAATAATTTGTAATTTCTTAGGACATATTTTGCTGCAGTTAATCTACAGAAAGTTAGATGTTAAAAACAGATGGCATGACTCATTTGTTAAACTGTCAGGAAGAACCAGGTTGATCTTTCTTTTGTGAAGTAGCTCAAAGTACTCCACCTGCACGATGAGTCAAAGTTCTTTCCTATATTTCAACTACCTGCCTGAAAGAGCTGTGATATTTAGCTCAAGCTCTAGATGAAGGCACTGTAACTCTTTGCAACCTCTCCTTTGATACCCCTGAAGAGCCTTTTCAACTTAGCTATTGAGTCTATAAAATCTTAACAGAGTACCTCCAAAATAGCCTACAGGTCAAATTCATGGGCTGTGCACGCTCTCCTGCTGTAGAAGCAGATGAAGACATAGTTGAACACCTCAGCAGG
>NW_008590008.1:2288-6750 GCF_000691845.1 Merops nubicus
TCTTTTCCATGGCCAAATATCATCATACTCCCTAAGGAAACTGTAAGTGAAATGGAATGACAAGTCTTGGAGATTGCTGCCATGTAGATAGAAGTAAGTGTGAAACATATGACTCCATGCCTCATTCTCTTGTCAGTACAAAGATGTCCTCACGCCCATCCAGATATCAGCAATATCTATCTCCATCTAAGTTTTTCAGAACTCTCTGGGGCCTCTCTCATTTACTAGTTTGGCCACATCACAGCTACCTGCAAATAAAATACCCATCTTTCCCATAGACACTTATGTATTAAAAAAGGTCATCTGCTTTTCATGAGATGCCCTAGGGAACATAGTTTCTGTCTGGACTAAGAGAAAGAGGAATGGTTTGTGGGAATTGGCACTTTGTCTTTTGTTTGAGCAGGATATGTTCATGTGGTATAAAGCATAGCTCTTCACTCATGGGAAATGTGGTTTCTGTGACCACATCCAAGGTAATCCAAGTTACTAAATGCAGTGTGGCTAGAGACATTCAGGCTTTAATTCATGTTAGCAGATGGACAGAAACTGCCAGTTTGTTCAGTGTGATCGTAAAACCTGAAACATTTGTAGGCAAGTAGCCGGAGTGACTGACCTGGCAGGCTGACACTGGTGAGTCAGAAAGTTATGGCATCCACTGGAGCTGGCTGTTAGCAGGCAGGCTGCATAAAACAAGATACTGTGGAGACAACTCAGGAGCATGTAAATTATGTAAGGATAGTCCTAGCTGGGTTGTCATCACGGGAACAAGTTTCAGGAACACCAGTGGGGAGAAGCAGCAAATCTGTCCTCTGTTATGTCTGTTATGGGAATGAAATCCTGAGTTTCTCATCTAGTTTTCAAAACTAACTCCATGAGAAGCATTGCTGCCTTCAGGGAGATATCTTTGCACGTTACCCCACATGTTACTACACATCTTTGTCAGATCAAGGGTTCTGTAAGTATTGTTACTTGTGACCAGCATGTGGGTTCAGGCACTCACAGATTTATTGGGGTTTTGTTTCATACCTTCCAAATTCAATCAGTGCTCAAGTTGTAAAAAGGCAACATCATAGCTGTCTTCTTTCTTGGCTATCTTTCTAGAAAAAAACAGCAAATTACTTTTGGATCACTTGCTCTCACTAGCTGTAATTGAAAGCTCAGCACTTTAAAGAACAAGGTTGTTATTCAGGTGCCTAAAAATGAACATGTGTACAAATTTAGGCAAGTGTTTAACAAGTATTTCCTATCAGCACAGAATGAAAACATTCTTTATTTTACATCTTGTATGGAATGAAGCATATTAATGAGATGTAGCCAAGACAATAATAAGTAAGCTAGTCTATCTCCTGCTTTCACAGCTTTTCCTATATTGACTGTAATTGCTTCATCTACAGCTTTTCATAATAATCTGTCTTTTCTTACATTAGAGATTAAAAAAAAAATAAAATAGTCAGAATAGTTTCAGAAAGTATTTGTTTCTGCTGATCTTGTATTCAATAGTTTAATCCTAACCAAAGCTCTCAATCAGTGCTATAATTATCAGTAGTAGCGTTTAATAATAATATAAAGCTTCTAAGAATTCTGCTTTTGGTACTACTATTGACATTCAGCATAAAAATTTCCAGTCTCTTCACACATTTTTTCATTCCTTATTCCTTGATCTAGCCTATTTAGATAGTGAACTCTTTCATTCTATGCTTCTGTGATACCTAGGAGCTAGTGCTTTACATATTCTCCTAAAATAATCTAGCCAGATTTTAAATGGTTCATTGTTCTGCTGTAGCTCAAGCACGATGTTTCTAGCTGCTGTCAGTACTCTTTAGTATTCAGACAAAGTAATATTTTTAATATTATATACCAAAAGAGCAGCAGTAACTAGAGCTACAGGTATTTTTAAAAAGCCACTAAATAAGAAGACACAGCGTATACATAATGCCTGTGGGTCTATTTATAGAAGTGAGGATTTCTCAACAATCTTGTGGTGACAAATGACTCACTCTAGCTATACTACAACATCCATGAAATTTTCCAAAAATTATATTGCATAATTAGCAACAGCATTAGGAAATCCACTGCAGTTTATAAAATATTTAAAATAATTATATATTATGTCGTCAGTTCGTAAAGCACAACAAGGTGCTGAAGTTACTGTATGAGTCACTCAAACACTCTCAATTTTCAGTGTCAATTGATTGCTGCTCACTGATTACAAGTTTTTATTACATTTGATTAATATTATTTCACTTAGTTTGGTGGCAAGTGATACAAGAAGTGTGGGTTTTACTTCATAATTAACTTCTGGGTCAGTTTAGACATTAGCGTTTTAGTTTAATAAGACATCAAAAAGTCCAGAGCTAAGCAGCTCTGGGATGTTCCAGGGTACCCAGTCAGTTTCTCAAGGAAGCATTGGATTGTGTGCAGTTTGGCTTCTGAAAGGCTCAGCTTTTGAAGCAAGCTTTCTTTACAGAAAATTTAGACTTGTAGTATAGAATAAGAAGTTCCTTAAGACTGCAAGCCAAATGATAGGATACTAAGAAATCAATAAAATGCAGAAAAACATGAATTTATTCCTCACCTCTGTTGGAGCTAACATGTTGGAGTCAATATCCAGTTTATGACCCTTAAAAAGACAATGTATGTTTATCTGAGGGAAAGAAATGGAAGAAGCCTGGCATGTCAGAATCATCTACTCAAAGCTGAGCAGTTGTCCATGCATCTCCTGAACTGTAACAAATCAAGAGATGCACATAAGCAACAGGTACAATGGGGCCTAGAAACAACGTAGTCCATGATTAATCACACACTATTGCTCTTGCCTGTCGCTTTCAGTGATATTCCCTTCTCCAAGGAAGAATAAGCTACTCTGCAATCCTCAAAGAGATTTAATTGCTGCACTTAATAGGCTATCCTGGGAATCTCTCATTATGGAGAAGCCACAGAAAGCTAAAAAACAAAAAAATCTTGCACCCTGCAATCCATAAATCTATCATGTGCGATGAGCCATCTCCTGGAACCTCTGCTGCCAAATACAGAGCTGTGTGGAGTGTAAGAGTTCACTCTAAATGTGTAAATAGGCAATACTACACAGGTCAGCTTCAGCAAGGAACACAGAAAGCAACATCAGAGACTCTTAACATATCATTACCTGCCTATAAAGCATGATGACCTTTTCACTGATGGTCTGCTAGGTTGACACACGCACAGAAAATCACATAGTCTTGTCAAAAATAAAGAGAACTGATCTCTTGATAGTTCCATTCATTAACCAACTTTATAATTAAATTCTTGTGCATATTATTTGAATTTATCTTGTTCCATTGATTAAGCCTCATACTATTTTTTGTACCTTATGTTACATATTCCTACCAAGTTTAACATCGTTATTTAAAATGAAGCACAAAGTGAACTGTACTTTAGAAGTTAGTTTCAACAAGTTTGCAGCTTGTTAGTTTGCTCCTAGTAATAGGTGCAGGCCTGCAAGCATTTTGCTTTATACTCATGCAAGTAGTAAGACTCAGCTATTAAATTTTAAATATATTTTTAAATTTTGCTTTTTCTATTGCTGCTTCATGAAGCCTAAAAATGACTGCCAAAATAAAACTGTAAAAATATATTTATTCTCTGGTTTTCATAAATTAGAATTTACTACTGCTGCAAGTGTAAAGCTGTTCAGTGTACACAAAAAAAGTAGTATGTTATGACAGGTACTTTGAAACCATAATATTTAGAAGTTTGCAACTAATTTCTATAAACTTGAAATTTCAAAAGAACATTCAACAGAGAATGTCAACAAAACTCTTAAAATACAGTTTATGTAACTGATTTCCATTCTTGACATCCTTTTCAGATTTGTATTTTAATGAAAATAAGTTACAATAGCACAAGTGGAGGCTTTTTGTTGGTGGCAGCAGTGATTTTGCTGCAAAATATTTATAAATTGAGTCATGAACTTTCCTACTATCATGAGACCTTGAGATAAAGTATGAGCTTCCCTAGCAATGAGCAAAGCATGTATGGATAAAATTTGTAGTTCACTGTACTGAAGCCAAGAGGTTCAGAGTTTGCTAGTATTCAATACTTCAGAGAAATCTAATAGAAATCTAATAATCTAGTGATCATATCAGGACTGCTATACTTTTTATCTACTCTACAGGTATTTTCACTTCTCTACTTCATGGTATTGAAATAATCTTTACCCTTCTATTTCCTAATTAAAGTAAGGATGACTTTTCAATATCTCATTAACTTTAAAGATATAGCCTTCATTTCTTCTATAATCAATTCTTTGTCAAAGGATATTCCCCACAGCAAGCAGTAGCTGATGCCAAATAAAACCACATAATAAGACACAAAGGCACAAAATAAATCATTTAAGTTTTACAGGAGTTCTGTATTTGTCTTTTGAAGAGTTGAAGGGGGAGAATTAATTTGTTATTTTAGTTTCTTACATACACATTGTCGT
>NW_008590009.1:0-4009 GCF_000691845.1 Merops nubicus
CTCCAGCAGATATCAGGGTGGTTGAATCCCAACTCAAGAATCGGTGTTTAGGAATGGACAGGAACCAAGTATTTTATAGACTTTATATATGTCTAATCTGTCCTTACCACATACATGAGTTTATAGACAGGCTAATGTGCTAAGCTGCCCATCAGCTTTGTGTTCTTGTCAGGATGTGAGTGTGAAGGTTCACAATGGATGGTAAATTAACCTAGTCCTAGGAGCAAGGCTGGACTTTTGAGTTAAGAAGTTTGTGCACCCTAAATCTTCTTTCATGATTTAATGATCTATCATGAGTTCACAACATTCACATAAAAGAGCATTCCCCTCCAGAATTTTATCCCTTGAGACTTTCAGCCCTGGTATTACCTGCCAATTTAGCAGGAATTGTGACCTTAACTAGGAATAGCACTGTCTGTTATTGCCTACAATGTGCATTACTGAAATGATTTGTATAACCTGACTACCACATACAGTTAGCAAAAGTCACACAAAAACATCTCATTAAGTCCTCCAATCACTTAACACCCACACTACTTGGTAAACAAGTAATTATTTAGGTAAAATGCCTTCAGGAAAGTTTCGTTCACTGTGGTGTCATCATTCATGAAGCAACAAACTTTTCTTCCCTGGAAGTCAGACATAAATTATCAGAAGGGCTATTTATCTTCTAATCTAAACTCTTTCCAGCTCTTCCTTAGTTCATTACTTCTTTTATCATGTCTTCACTGTACTTAAAAATAAAAATTCATAAAGCACAGGATTCTGTTTTAACTTGCATATTGCATTTGCCATTGACAAGCAGAGATAAGATATTCTGCAGTTTTTTAGTTTTGAATGTTGATGAGTCTTCAGCATTCAATGTGAGACAGATCTTCCAACATCTATCAAGTTTATTGTTTAATTCAATGTTAACTAATGTCTTTTGTTTAATTTCTTTATTGTGTTTTGTCTTTGTTACTTTTCTCTTTAAGAAGATACTTGTTGCTGTTACCCAAATTAAAAAAAAAAAAAAATGCTCAAATGCAATAAAATAGGAAGGAAAAAATTGTAAGACAAATAAATAATTTGGTGTAGATAGCTGAGAAAAAATTGCTTCGTTGTCCCAGTAACAAAGAGTTACATTCTACCTACACCTCTATAATCCCCTGAAACTGGTACAGTAGATTAGTTCAAATATTAGTTCAGAGTGGAGCTATTTTAATTATCTTAATTTCATTTTATTCTTGCATCATGATAAACCTAGGAAAAAAATTCTTCTTCTTACTTACATAACTGAGACCCATAGCTATGACCATATGATAACAGTCCTGCTCCTCAGCTCACTTTGTAGTCTACTTCAAATGGGATTAGAGAATAAAAAAAAATCCAAGCTCCCTGCACAAACATGAAATGGAGGTTCTAAGTCTGCAGTTACTAGAGACCTGTCTACAAAGTACAAGGGATGAGTAAATTTACAGGACCTCATAGACCAAACTTGCTACAAAGCAGGCGACTACAGTCCATGACATCATGAGTGAATAATTTAAGGTAGTCATTAAAAAGGAAAATGGCATAATAGGATATAAACAGGATCATCAGTCCTGCTCAGTACTGACAAGGTGTTGACTAAATAATGGTGTCCACTTCTGAGCTTTGCACACCATGAAGGATGTTGAGCAGTGTAAAGACCACAGAGTGATGATGACGATCAGTTACCTGGATACGATGACTCACAAGGGCAGACTAGGTAAACTGGTGCTCCTCAGTCTAAAGTAAAGACAGAAAAGATAGTTTTACACACATGAAAAGCAGCTCTAAAGAAAGAATTCTCTCCATGGCCATTGAGAATAGGACAAGAAGTAGCCAGATTAAACTGCAGCACAAGGCAGTCATGCTAGGGATAAGGGGAAATATTCTAACAACAACGACAATGAAGAGCTGGTCTTGATTGCCAGCGGACAGGTTTGGCCACATTGAAGGTCTTCTTTAAGACAAGGAGCAGGGAATAAAGTTTAAAAAGAAAACTGCACAGGGAACAGAAGGATGAATAACATGACCATCAAGATTCCCTTTTGACTCTAGATTCTGCAGAATTCATTACCCTAATGCTTTCAGCTTTGATACTTCTATAGTTTGGGGTTTTTTTTTAAAAAAAAAAACAAAAAAAAAAAAACACACACACACACGAAAAACTGTAGCTATGCACTACAGCGCCATGAACTCCAAAACATGCAACACCACTAGACTTCATTAAACGAGTTTGTTTCTCACTGACAAAGAACCACTTTGTGGACCAGCATGCACTGGATTTATTTGATCCACAGATAGTTATTCAAGCATTCATGAGTCTCCATGTCAGAGTCTTGAGCTGGAAGATCTCTAAAGCATGACATCAGCAGTTATCTACCTATAATATTTTACTTTATGCAGTAATATTCACGTCCTATTTCTTTGGGATGAGGCTTTTAGTATTAGGAAGCTTGATCAGTCACAAAATAGAGGGAAGAACTAGTAGAATTAATATCTACATAGCAGATCAGAAGAAAGTAAGCAAATCTTTGACATGATAGACAGCTCTGATCTAAAGCTAAACCAGCCAGCAAAGGGCCATGTCACTGCTCAGAGATTTTTATGCCTCTGTATTTATTTCCCTATTTACAGGTTAAGTGATTTGGCAGCTGTTCTAAAAGGCTCCTGTTGCCCATCTCTACATGCATATTCTGTAACTAAATGAAATATTTTGTTGCCATAGGTACTAGGCCCTTTTTATATTTTTCTGCCATTCTTTTGCTTCCACAGCAACAATACCCGCTAACTAATTAAATACCATATAATACAGGGAAAAATAGGAAGACAACAGTTTCATGTGGCCTCATCTCCATCTCATTTGAATGCTGAGTGTCTACCAAGAGGCAGAGCACTTTCAAGTTTAGAGTTTTCTATCTGAACTAATAGAAGAAAGCACAGAGATTTCAGTTTAGGGCTTTCGATGCATGATAACATCCTAGGCAGCTAGAGAAGTACCTGGAGTGGTCAGTAATCCTGATCAAGTTTTAACTTTTGCATTCAACCATGGATTTTTTTCACTATCCTCATCTCCCTGGCTCAAGCTCATCATGTAAATAAGCACCCTATAGAATGGATCAGGTCTCTATATCCTTGTTGATCTGAGTCACTAGCTGTCAAATCTAGACAAGACTGAGCACTAATGGTTTGTGTTTGCACCACAAAATTTTACTTTGCACCTGTGTAACTGAGCTGGCCAAAAAAGAACTTTTTTTGATCAAATTTACAGACAAATTCAATAACAAATTTACACGGAAAGAATTCATTAAAGAGAACACTTCTAAGATGATTAAGACACACCCATTAGTATCAATGTGTTTTTTAGAATCATGCTGACCAAGCAGACCAACAGGTGCTACATCTGCTTGAAGCTGCCATGGTCCAGAGCAAATGCAGACCAGATCCAAGAGGTGACAGTGCAAACCATGCACAGTAAGGGCCTCTGTCTACATGCTTAAGAAGGGCAAGCACAGTGGGACAGATGGGATGGGGCCATATAACATATCCTTGACCATCATACCCCTTGTAGGCAGACACCTGGAGAAGTGGTGGTCGCCAGTGCACCCCAATAAGTGTTCACCGTCTTTACACTCACACCTAGCTACAACATTTCTCTGGAACATCCAAGTAGAGACAGCCAATCTAAAACTCAATTAAGCACACAGATAGAACTAGCAAACTAGCAAAGGTCCTTGGGGAATGTCCCACAAGATGATACTTATTTTCCTTCCATTCTAGAACAAAACAAAAACATTAATCTCCTTTTAACATTTCTCCTGATATTTTTACAGAGGGGAAACTCTCCCATGACTCTTGGGCTATTCCCTGCTCAGACAGCTTTAGCAGTACCCAAAACCCCAAGCTGCATCCTCTCTGCAGGTTTCTCTCTTGCTGCTTGTAAGTGATGGTTCCAAGCACTTTAAGATACACCTCATATCATATATATATATATATATATATA
>NW_008590010.1:0-208 GCF_000691845.1 Merops nubicus
TTTTTTTTTTTCACAGTAGCCCTAACTTGGTACTGTGCTTTGCTCCTGTTGCAGGTTCTCATGAGCAAATGGATAAGATGTCCAACAGCAGCTCCATCACTGAGTTCCTCCTCCTGGCCTTCGCAGACAGATGGGAGCTGCAGCTCTTGCACTTCTGGCTCTTCCTGGGCATCTAACTGGCTGCCCTCCTGGGCAACGGCCTCCTCAT
>NW_008590010.1:972-1247 GCF_000691845.1 Merops nubicus
CCGCGGCAGAGCAGTTTTAATGTCACTCATTACAGGCCCAGCCTCAATTTGGTATTTTTGGCTAGTGGTATGATATATTTGTGGGAATGTGTTTCACCAAAAAATGGAGGTTTTTTTACACCATTTCTTATTTCATATTTCCCTGTCCATTGTGGTCCAGAGACTGTAGGCATGATGGACTGTGCTCCCTCTGTGATTCAACAAATTAATGGATCCTGTAGTGACTTCATTGTTTGAAGCACTTCCTATGAGCCCTTCTGTGGAGCTGCAGGGGC
>NW_008590011.1:0-12237 GCF_000691845.1 Merops nubicus
AGAGATGTCCCTGCTTATGGTGGGGGCCAGGGGGAGGGGGTTGGACTAGATAACCTTTAGAGGTTCCTTCCAGCCCAGACATTCTATGATTTTAATTCAAATACTCCAATTCACTTAAAAAGCACATTCCTAATCTGAACTAGAAGTCGGGCACACATATCCAAAGTGTCCTATGTCACCCGCAGTTAGATTTGGATTGAAATCCCACTTATTGAGTGCACAGAATACGATGCCAAGCTTACAGAATCACAGAAGAATTTAGGTTGTGAGGGACCTTTGGAGGTCATCTTCTCCAATCTCCTGCTCAAAGCAAGGCCAGCTTCAAAGTCTGATCAGGTTGCTCAGGGTCTTCTATTGTTGAGTGTTGACTGTCTCCAAGGTTGGGAGATTCCACAGCTTCTTTGAGCAACCCTACTTGGGCCACAGCCTCTGGTGGCCAGTGCTTAATGTGTCTTGTGAATTATTTTTCCTTATTTTCAATTGGAATTTCCCTTGCTACCACCTGTGGCTGCCACTTCTTTTCCTTTTGCTGCACACCTGTCGGAAGAGTCAAACTCCACCCTTTCTGTGTCTGCTTGGCCCTTTCCAAGAACAATTCAGTTATCTCAGACGTTCATTGTACTTCATGTTATACTATCCACTTCCATGGTGCTCCACAGGACTCCCTAGTTTATCAATCTCTCCTGTGTACTGCCTGCATAAAGCTAGTCACAGTATTATAAATTCAGCCTCCTAATACCATGCACAAGGGAATAATCACTTCTTTCAGCTCACTGGCTTTGCTCTTGCTGATGCAATCCTCTGTGTGCTTGGTCTCCATCATCATACATACAACATACATATCAAGATATTGCAACTCCTCTGCTGAGAAGCAACTGGCCAGTCAGTGCCTATCTTGTGTCATTCTGTGGGAATTTTGTGTCCCAGCTGCAGGACTTTACACTTACTTCTGCTGAACATCATGAATTCCTTGCTGGACCATTCATCCAGCTTGCTGGGATCCCTCTGAGAAGCAGTCTGCTCTCCTGTGTCAAATGATCCCTTGCCTTCCTGCTTTAGGCGCAGTTCAGAAGATCCCAGAATACAAACTTATAAATGTGCAAAGTGTAATTCACCTACAAACTTCTGGAGGATACAGTCCCTCCCGTTGCTTAGGTCATTTACAAAGAGGTTAAATGGAATTGGTCCCATGACTCGTAACTTGCCTCCAGTTAGGTGGATATTGAACCACTGACCACCACCCTTTGAGCCTGGTGGTCTGGCCTTCTTATCACCTCCCGTGCAGTCCACTCATTAAATCCATACCTTTCTAGCCAGCCACAAGAATGCTACAAGACTGTGCTGAAATCCTTGCTGAAGTCAATTAAACAAAACCTAGTGCAGTCATCCACAGAGGCAGTCATTTTATCACAGAAGGCAAGAATCAAGCTGGTCAAGCTTAATTTACCTGTGGTAAACCCAAGTTGGCTGTTCCCACTTACTTTATTACACTTTGAGCTTTTGGCTTACCACAGCCTACCAAACATGACAGAAAACAGCCTCTCAGAGACACAGGCTGGCTTCCTCAGCACTTTAAGAGACATCTCATCCACAGCTCTGTGGATTTGTGTATGTCCTCTCTACTCAGGTAGTTCCAAACTCCATACTCTTCTACTACACACAGCATCTCCCTCCTCCAAATTCCACTAATCAGCACAGAGATCAGGGCAAACTGGCAGCAGACTTTGCATATGAAGACAACCTTTTCTGTGGCCTTTTTCAGTGGTTGCCTTAGTCTTCCTTCTGCTGCCAATGTCCCTGTAGAAGCCCATCTTTTTGCCCTTTACATCCTTGAATGGTTTCAAACTCAGATCAGTTTTGCCCTTCATAAATCTATACCTAAAGGCCCACAGAATGCTTTTATGTTGCTCCTGAGTAGCCTGTCCTCATCTCCACCTCCTAGACAATTCCTCTCTGAACTTGAGCTCAGCTGGGAGTTCCCCTTTCAGCCAAGATGCCCTCCTGCCATGCCTGCTGCTTTTCCTGTACATAGGAATGGACCATTTCTGTGCTTTGAAGAAGTTTTCCTGGATGATCAGTCAGGTCTCCTGGGTGCTTTTGTCATTCAGAACTGTCTCACATGGTGTACCACCAACTAGTTTTGTGAGCAAGCGCTTTACTCTGCCACTTGCTTGCCTCTTTTCTCTCAGTATCTTAAACTTGAGCATGGTAACGTCAGCCAAGACTGACATTAACAAGCATCCCTAAACAATTGTTTCTTGTTTGTGAGTATCAGGGCCAGTAGAGCACCTCCCTTAGTCTACTCATCTAGGACACACACTAAGACATTGTCCCTTCTGCATTCCAGAAGTCTCTTGGATTGCTGTACGGCGTCACATTCTCAGTAGACACCAGGGTTGTTAAAGTTTCCCTGAGAATCTGCAACAGAAGCACTCTTTTATGAAGGCTTCATAGGTTCATGGGAAAATTTGGGTTGGAAAATCTCCTGTTCAAAGCATGGTCAGCTCTGAGGTAGACTGTCAGCCAGGTCTTGAAAACAGCAAAGGATGAAGACCACTCAACTTCTCTGGGGCTTTGCTCCACTTCTTCACTCCCCTTATGATGAAAAACCCTCCTTACAGACAGTTAGAACCTCCCATCTCAACTAACACCTTTCATCTGTCATCTTCCCACAGTGCATTGCTGTGTAGAGCCTACCCCATCTTCGCTTGATATCCTCTTTGTAGGTACTGCCATCTTCCCTTTTTCAGTCTCCATCTCCTTCTGATTAGGGAGCTCTATAAAAGATGCCACCACAATGTCCCTCTTATCGAGCTTCCTTTTGATCCTAACCTGTAAACTTTTGGCCAGCCTGTTGTAGAGGCAATAGGAAAGCACTGCACAATCAAGACATTCCTTTGCAGAGACAGCAGATGTACCCTTGTCTAAGAACCGTGGACCTCAGCACTGCAGTTGTGTCAACTATCCCACCGTGTCTCTGCAAATCCAATGACACCACAGTGGTGCAACCGTGCAGACTCCCACCTCTTCCCAGCAAGCCAGCTAGTAAAGACACTTTTGCCCTGCACTGTCAAGTTGATCTGTCACTAGCAGTCCCCATTTCTTGAAAAGGGGACTTTGTATTGTCATCATGGAGTCCAAAGTGCTGCCATGACAGACAGGTGAAAACATACAGAACGCATTCACCCCACCCCTGGCCAGTTTTTTTCCCCTTGAATGCCAGGATGGAGCATACTGCTTGGGCTCCATCCCTTCACACAGGATCACTGAACGTTATAGCCATCCTTAATCTGCTAGAAGTATTACTAACCCACGTGAGAGAGTAGCACAGCCTGATGGCCTTGGCGACCACAGTGATCTCCTGGATCCAGTCTCTGGGAAGCAGCAAACTTTGGAAGTGGTCAGGTGAGGTCAGCAGATGGATTTTTCCATTCCTTAAACCAGGGAGCCCAAATTACCCGTTGCTTCCTCTTAGTGGCACTGGTTATGAGTAGCTAACCAGGAACAGCTGTCCCAAACACCTCTCTTGCAAGAACTTGCTCCTGCTCTCCTGTTTCCAGAGAGTACACATTTTATTAAATTTGTATCATTATTAGCCTCACATATTTATGTTACTGCAGATGACATCAAGTATGGTTATCTCTCTCTATTAACTTACCTGAAAGAAACTGAGACTGGACAGAAAATACTGTAGTTATTAATAGTGTTGCCTAAGATTTAGGCTCCTCAAAGTGAGAAACATAGATGTAACCAGCATAAACACAGCTGCTTATTAACACCATAAAAAAGCAACACAGGAATTATTCCTTACACTGTTAAAAAAAAAAAAAAAGGGGAATATAAAAGAAAATCTTACATTCATACACACATGAAAACCAAAATACATACATAGTATGCTCTGTAGAATTAGGGAAGTCAACTATTTGTCCACATCGTTATGCATGCTGCTAGTATTGAGTGTGTGCACAAACCCTGAATGCCAGACTTCACAGACCTCACTGCGGTCAGGAACATAGCCAAAGCTGTAAATGTAGCACCCGACTTTCAGGGGAGATGAGAATGTGGAAAAGATTTTGGGAAATTCTCCTATGAAGATGCCTTTGAATCTATCCAGAGAACAATTTCTATATCCTCCAGGCATTGGGATGTGGCACAAGGGCATTCCTTCACCTCCAGGTCAATCCACTACGGCCAAGGCTGCTAAGCCCATCCCATTCCTTCAGACGTACATGGGAAGAAACTCCCCCTTCTGCCTCTGGACTACACCAGAGAGGGGAGGGAAACAGAAGAAAGAAAAAACCCATCGTGTTCTGTCCACCATTTTAGAGAGAGAAAAGGAATTCACCAGCTGTTCTCCTATCTGACATCCAAACGGAAAAGGCAAGAGACCAGGCTGTTTCCTCACTTCACTAGACGAGAGGAAGCAGGATAGGAAGAGGGCAGAAAGCAGCCAGCAAAAGGTAAAAAGAGATGCTAAACTTCCCCATGTCCTAGTGCTGTTGCATTTTAATCCAAATTCTTAGAAACCTACAACCCAGCTGGGGAAAAAGGACTTTCGGAAAGCTAGGGGAGAGGGAAGGATAGCTTTCTCAGCAGAAGTACATGTTTTGCTTTGTTTTGTATTTGCATGCTTCATCCAAAGTGTTATACAATGTGAAGCTTTATATAGCTGTACAAGAACACATGCTCCCGCACGCATCCCGGGAAAAACCCCAAGCACACCAAAATCTGTTCAATTTAAAAAACCTCACCCAAATCTAACAGGACCCTCATGCAGAATGCTGTCTAGGCACCACAATGACAACTAAATCAAGCACTAGAAAATACTCCTTGCTTAGTCGTGAGAGGAGAGCTTTCCCAAGATGATTCTGTGTAACTCCATGCCTCAATTCACTAACATCTGCCAGACAGCAACGGCTGCTGCAGGAGTCCTTTGGCAAATGCTGCTTCTCAGACTTTGCTTTTTCTCAATATGCTGCGATTTCCTGTGCAATGGAGAAATTATCTATGCTACAAAGAGATGCTGTACTTTCAGAGCAGATAATATTATAGCAATATGTAGCATATAATACTCGGGCAGAGAAATTCCCAAGTGGAGAGAGATCAGAAAAACATTCCGATAAACAAATGCTGCCAAAGCGTCTATTTTTTTATTCAGTGAAAAAAATATTGGGTAACAGTTTGCTGTTCCTAGAAAGAATGGAATTCGGTTGCCAAAAGATGCAGTTTTTCATAGGACTTACAATACTATATTGAAGATTTATGTTCCTGACAAAGGCATAAAATTATCCAAACTAGGGCAGAAAAGCCAGAACAGACTTTTCCCAAGAAAGCAGAGCCACTTCATTATTGTTAACTCTTACTTCAGCAGAAGTTTCGATCTTCCAAACCAGGAACTCATGCTGTGGCTGATGTTTATGATTAAGTCTTGCAACGCCACTCTGAACAGGGTGAACTGTTTTATCACAGGTTCTTACACAAGCAAGAAACACACCCTGTCATCTTGAAATCAATATGTAATAAATATTTACCTCCAAAAGCACACGACTTTAAACTTTCTTCTTGAGATTTTGGGGTTTTACAATGGTGCTAAAGAAAAGGCTTCCCCAAAGTTGTGGCCATTTGACAGATCCGAGTGAGAGAGGAGAAAGGTGACCCTAGGCAAGAGGCTGTCCTGTGCATAAAGCAAACCAGCAAGCGGAACTAATCTTGGGTCTCTTTGCTGCAATTATACAGGTTCAAGTGGCTTTATCTGCCCCTGTGTCACTCTCCTCATTCCCATGGAAAAACTATTCCTCGTCCTCTGCAGGATTAGGGTCTTCTGTGTTCCTTGGAACTACAGCAGATAACAGTATACAGAACTATTATTTTTAAGTCAACTGACATTCGGCAATAAAACTCAGAATATCACTGGTTTTAAAGTTCATTTATTTCCAAGTAGCCAAACAGCATACTTTGGGTTTTATCCTGGGCCATTTTATAGATATACTCTAAGCTGCTCCATGAACATTACAGGAAGTTATACAATTTAGGAATCAATAAATCCATTGCCTTGGAAGAATATACCCAAGGCTTTAATCCGTCAGTGGCAGTGTCTTGTTCAGGTCTCGGACTTTGGCTCCCATTTCGTAGCTGCTCAGTCCACCAGGTCATATTTACACCACACCAAAAATGTTTTTATTTTGGTCTTTCTTAAACTGCTATTTGTTTGATTTGTTGTTGTTGTTATTGGGGCATTGGTTTGTTTGGTTTTTACTAGGGGAAAAAATAAATTAAAAGCTTAACAACCACAGTTGTGAATTTTTTTTTTAAGCTGGGAGTCAACAAACTACATTTCTCAGCTGAAGCAGAGATAGAAAGCCCACTCTCTTTGAATAAAATGCACAATAATCCAAAGGCCTACACAAACAAGTCACTGTGCATGTGCCACAGGTTTTACATTCAGGTAGAGAAAATTTAACAGCCTACTTTCACTGACTTTAAAAATCCTACATCTAGTCAGTGACAATTGAAAGACTATAAAATAAAAATTTCCTTCAAGAAACAACTTGCCACCAGTGCTTAGTCCTGCAAAAGATCAGCAAAACTGAGGGTATGTTGCTTGAGTAAACAGAATTTTAATTGAGCATAAACAAGTGAACAGCAGGCGTTTGATTTCTGTAAGTATGCATGATTCAAGGGGAACAAAAAAAAAAAAGATTTAAAAACCTGAGGCCACAAAACTAACTTAATTTTTTAGAATTTTAGGGTCTAAAAAAAAATAGTGTGTATGTGGCAGGCTTTTCTCACTACAAATGCATTCTTTAAAAGAAATTTCCACTGACAAATCATCATTTCCAAGAACTGTTTCCAAAAAGGCAGAAGTTATCTAGCATGGCCCTAAAGAACACATTTAATTCTAAGCATGCTTATAGTTTTATAAGAGCCAGTGGCTTTTTCCATGCTTAAGGCCAAGAATATGCTCAAGTACCCTGCTGAGAAAAAAGCTTACAAGTTTGTTGTTTAGAATGCAAAGCGAGGGGTTTTATCCCAAACCACATTTTCTTGCATGTAATCAAAACTGATGATGCTGCAGTAGTTTCCAGTTCATTCCAGGGTGCACTCAG
Organism: Merops nubicus; assembly: GCF_000691845.1. Taxonomy (NCBI): domain Eukaryota; kingdom Metazoa; phylum Chordata; class Aves; order Coraciiformes; family Meropidae; genus Merops; species Merops nubicus. The sequence continues at coordinate 7,107 of NW_008590011.1, forward strand.
CATTTATTAGGGCATAGATGGTGCTCTCTAGAAGCCAAAGAACATGCCTAAATATTAGAACAAACTTTACTATCTGCGTCTTACCGTGTTCTTACACTCTATATTGCCACAGTAAAAATAACAGTAACCTTTGATCTAACCTGGAAGGCTTTTCTAATTTACACACAAAATTTGGCAACAGGTTTATCTCGTATGTCAACCCACTGGAAACCAGAGAACCTGATATGCATGAACCCAGCCTGGCAGTCACAAGCAATCAAGCATGGGAACAAGCAAGCCGCAGACAATCAAAAGAACAAAAATAGGAAGCAATTTTTCTAGTAACAAACTACTCAGTTCTGACTGTACTCGATGGCTCTGGGTGTGTTTCTGAAACTGCAGGCATTATTCAACAGCTTAACCAGTGATTAGCAAACATCCAGCCTAATTTGAAAGGCAAATAAACAGCATTATCATGACAGGATTTGTCATACAGAGAGTAAGGTCTTTTCCAACAAGCTCAATGCCACAAGTGTACACTGTGCTGAGGACATGTAGTGTTTTGCCCCACGGGCAGCACAGGACATTTATTTCCCAAGTTCTGAAAATCATTTAGCCACCTCCACGCAAGCATAAAGCACCCTCCACATACATCCAACAGAACGGCAAGCTGTCACAGTATTTTCAATTAAAAATGTCCTAGGGCGAGATAATATTAGATTTGTACAGCAGATCTTGAAAAAACGTTCTTGAATATGCAGCTAAGCGGGACACAGGTGTACATAATGGCCAGCGGCTCACAGCCACCCACCTTCATGGACTTCCAGTCTCACACAAAGCACACCGGCAGAGGAAAAATCACATGTCACACGCATCAAAATACATATGACCAAACTCAAATCGGGGCGAGGGGAGCAGAGGGCTTGGGGAAAGGTTAATCAGACTTCTCAGAAATGGTGTTCCCCAGTGAGGACTACTTCACTACCTCTCTGGTAACACAAGGTTAGCAGTTAGCACATGCTGCCAGAATCTAGGGCAAGAAATGTGCCTTTCCAGCAGCTGGCCTGACTTCAAAACAGCTCAACAACGACATGCACGTGTTGGTAAAGACATCACTTCTGAACAAACATGGAGTCCAGAAAACTAGTTTTAGAAGTACACCTAAATGTCAGAAAGCCAAAGATTTGATTAAACAAGATTATATAACACCTACTAAATCGGTTAGCCCCTAAATTTGTTTTAAAACTAAGCAATGGCTAGTAATTTTAGAAGTCATGAGCCTAGATATTTGCACTCCAGTAAACGCAATCAACTAAGTAAGTCCAAAATAGTATATGCTACTAAATCAAACTGACATTAATATCATAATAAAAGTGAGTAAATAAAAATTCTGTCAATATGAATAATCAAGAACAAAGCACTGTAAAACATATATAAACCACGGAATTATCAGGTATGGATGGTGAAGAGATTGTTCTGCAGCTCATCAAAGCTACTATTTGTAGTATGTTCCCTTTGGGGTAATAGAGTCTAGGTCCTCCTACATCCCATGCTCCCACAAGATAGCCTCTGCTGCTGTCTCCTGGTCTCCTGAAATCAGCCTTGCTCATTCCCTAAACTTTGCAATACTTCCTGGTGCTTGGCTGGCTGTCAGGAAATTCAGGCTGTCCCCTTTTCTTGGTATAATGCTCCATATCTACATCACACATAACTTGAAATTACTGGTACATCCAGTGCTTTCAAAATTATGGCTTGAGAACAAGCTTCAGATAGCAGCAACAATAATCCTGGCCTTACCTGTAGGATCTTGTACTGTCATTTCCTTACGCTTCATCATTAGCTTGTCTTTAACCCATGGGAACTCCTGTAAGGAATCCAAGAACACATCAAAAGCCTTGGGTCCTCTGGTAGGGAGAATATCAAGAAGCATCATGGTCTTCCTCTGAGTGGTGGTTTGCGATTTTATTTCTTGAACATGACTGTCTGTGAGAATCCCTTCTTGGTAGAGATACTGAATAACAACTCCATCCACCAGCACCTCTGTGCAGAGCTCCAGGCGCAGGGAGCGTAAAAGCTGCTTGTCTCTGGCATCCATCGGGCACCTAGAGCACGAGAAAAGGAGTAGGGAAATGCATGAAGGCAAAAATACTTCAAACTTTAACATCCAGAAGTGATGTTTGATCACCTAGAAGTGATGCTTCATACCTGGCAACCTTTACAAGGAATATCAAACTCGGAATCACCAACTTGGGGAAATTATTAATCATGCCCACCATCTTCTTTCTGCTTAGATTTCACTATCTCATGAGGTATGATGCAGCCATCACTAGGAAATATTAGACAGGAAGAGAACCTTTGACACTGTGAAGACTGGTCCTTTGCTGGAATAAAACCCATGCCAAATAATCCCTGTCACTAATGGGTCGAGGTCCATATTAAAGGCAGTAGAGCATCTGCCAGTACTTAAGAGACTCTACCCCGCAAAAAGTTAAGAGAGATGTCACACGTGACCTCTGTTACTGATCCACTGCTCCTGCTGGAGTGCAACAGCAGCAGCAGGACTGGAAGATACACCACAGCCAGGCAGCAGTGTCAGAGACAGAGTCAGAAGGTAGCTCTGGCCTACAAAATGCATTTTAATTTCAGGAGCAGTAGAAATATACCTTAGACACCAGGTTGTTCTCCCCCCAACTCATCCTGGAGGACTGCTCTGAAACTCAGCTGATCTGATGATGAGAAACTCCCTTTGTATTTCCACCTCAAATTTATCCACCTTCTATTTATAGGCATTTGTTCTGCCAAAACTGCTCTTTAGCTTAAGTAGCTCTTCTCCCTCCCTGGTATTAACCCTTCTAATGTGTTCCCAGGAAGCAATCAAGATGCCCTCTGTCAACTTCTATTTCACTTGACTAACACTCTGACTAGACAAAAGCTGGAAAAGATGCATTTTATAGCCATTCTACAGAAGAGAAATCAAGGTGCAGAGAGATCAAGCAACACATTCAAGTTCATACTGGGAGTCTGTGCCAGACCTATGAACTGAATCAAGATGTCTAGTCTAGTCCTTAATGACAAACATATCCCTAGGCCCATTAATGGCACTTGAAAAGGAAAATGCCAAGAGTAATACAATTAAATACTTTCTTCTGACTAAACAACAAAGTCAGAAAACAGCAGCAGGTGTTGAGTGTGATTACCAAGACAGTTTCTGATGATTAAAAGAGATGCTGCTGTTCAAAGAGCTAGACCTTGCAGAAACTGTACTTCATTCAGCTTGAGGACACCAGGAGAGGCAAAGATTTTCAAAGCTTTTGTAAGAAACCCCCTGAAGTCTCTGGCTCCCAAAGCCCCATCAAAGGTTGGTTGGTTGGTTACCCTGGTTGTTAAAATCTAGGGCAGGCAACCAACAGAACTTATAGGCACATAAATGGCCTCTGGGACAGAATGCAAGAGCCTAGCACCCTGTGAAAGACTGGAAAACCCTGTCTGTCACTCCTTCCAAGAAAGCTACTTTCTGAAAATACTTCCCCCAGGTGCTGAAAGCATTGCTGGATGGCACCCTCCCAGGAGGACTCCATCTTTCCTGGGTTACCCAGTATGTTTCTCATATACTGAGGTGAATTTTGAGGTGCATACCTTTTGTCTAGGGGTCACTTGGCAATCAAACAACAGCTATCCTAGCACACACCCTTAAAAAATGCTAGTTTGCTAAGCACAGCTCAAAACTTCAAACTCCACTATGGGGTGAGATAATAGTGCAAGCAAGGATATGGAACAGGAGCAGGCAAGATAAAGAACTAGATTTCCCCATTCAATGTTAGGATGCTCACTTTGGTCAGGTGTAACTGAAGGCTCTGGTCTCTAACACACATACCTTTACACTACTGGGAGCAATTACTGGACTAAAGCAAAAGCAGATGAAAATCAGGCAGCAGATCCCCAACATTTCTCCCTTCCAGGATTCCTTGACCCACCCAGAGCTCATGAGGCACTTGCAGAGTTCAAGACAGGCACCCAGCAGCAGCTCTGAGGGCGCTACCTCAACCCAGGCAGAAAAGTGTTTTACATGCTAAAGAGCTTTTGTACTTCACATTCTGCACAAGCCACTGAGAGTCCAGGAGCCTCCTCATCCACATGCCAGATGAGGAACATAGACTTCTCCAGTCACTGTACAACACTTGACGAGTTCTCTTTCTTCATGATCAAAGTGGTCATCGCTTTTCAGAAATAAGACCCTTGCAAATTTTCTCAGTTTGCAGCCTATCAAGCCATGAATCTGAAAGGGGGAATTTCTGCTGAAAATGGCCTTTGGCCCTCTAACTGCAGAGGGAGTACAACTGAGGTTTTAAGGCCCTTTACATCAAAGCCACCAACCCAGTAAGTAAACTTCCAGGATGGGGTGTATTGATTTTTAAGGTCTTTTTAAAGACAGAGCATTTCTTTGTGTGTGTTTGTGTGTGAGAAGCAAATGTCTGAGTCAGGAACTAAGCAGCCAGCTATGAAATGCATCAGGATTTTGGCCTGTAACAGTGTAGAGATGGTGTTTAGTGCAACACAGTATTAATTGAAATTCATTATCAAAGTAAGCTCCAAAATAAACTCTCTAGCAACGGTGGTGCTAGAGAGAAAGTGATGTCCATTTACCCAAAAGATGACAGCACTCAAACCTTCCCCAGATACTTCTAAAAATGGATCTTTTCCATTATAGAGCCAAATTCTAAGAAACATACCCCCACATCCAGCTGAATGAGCAGAGTCCTTGATTTATCACCACACCAACACAGGCAGGTTTGCATTTTCCCATATCTGACACAGAATCTGTCCATGAACGGGGTTAAAACTTTTGCAAACCCTTGACCCTAAAAAGGCTCCTTCTGCTCCTAAAAAGAACATTCACACAGTTCTTGGCTAGAAGCACTTTGGTGTCTTCCCAGACACCAACTGCACTGGGCTGTTCGCAGCTCACGGAACGTTCCCGCGTGCCTGCCTGATGAAGAACAAGGTCTGCCCTGCCTAACCCACGAGTGACTTTAGCGACTCACAGCATCCCTACAGGATGAAAATAGCCCCACAGAAAAAGAAGTTTTCCTTTAAACTTCCCCCTGTAACCGAGCTGCCCGGTCTGCGGGAACCCAAACTCGCGCCCCGGGCC
>NW_008590012.1:0-23200 GCF_000691845.1 Merops nubicus
AGGATTCTATGATTCTGTGATTCTACTGCCCTTTGCCTTCTCCACACACCACCACACTTCTCCCTCGCTGGCTTTAAGCTATTTTTTTTGGTAGACACAGAAAATTTTTCTGCTGTTCTTCCTCACTAGTGGCCCAGCCCTCCAGTGAAACACTGAGAGGCTGTCACACATCACCATTGCCATTTTACCAGCTGCAACCTGAATTCATGATTGCTGTCAAGGACGAGTTGTTTTGAATCTGCCCATTCACTTTCCCGTGATCTGTAATTTCTCACAAATGGACAGCAGTCGCCTCCTTTATGTCTTCCCATGTGTATAACACAAGAGCTGACTGCAGACAACTTCTATCTGGGACAGCTTAGGAAGGCAGTAAGTTGTGGCTGATTCCTCCCCAAAGCTAGCTATGTATTTTCTTTTCTGTGGCCAGTGTGCATGAATCATTTCCCTCATCCAGGTGTGTGAGCCTTACCCAGCGTGGCCTGGCTCTCTCCCAACAAGCCAGTGCTCTCACTTCAAATCTGAGAGGCAATTTGTCTCTGAAAGCGTGCAGAAAGCCCAAGAAGTTTTCGTCAGTAATTGGCAACGAAAAATGGTTGTCTTTTTTCCACGAAGCTTGCTAGATCTCATTACTGGAACTTCATTTCTAACAGCCACACAGTCGAATATTGACTGGCACATTAAGAAGTCTTAAAACTAATGCAGCAAGTGTCAAAATCCAGTCCATGCTGCCAAGCTTCACACCTTGCTTTTGCATTATGTTCATTCACTTGCAAAATTCATTTGCCTATTTGTGGGGAGGGTGAGAGCCATTAGGGAGAATTAAAGAGGATCTGCTGAAACTGAGGAAGAAAAGCTTAAGCATCTGCACGGAAGGGAGGGAGGAGAACTTCTGCATGTTGGTTTAAGGCTGCATAATTAGGACTGCACATACTCCTCGGAGAACAGAAGTCATATGGAGTACAAGCCTGTGGTCCAGAACCAACCTCATCCTGGAAACACTGGTCTCTACCGTGCAGTTTCTCAGCCACAGTTAGGGTAATTAAACCTGCAGACCCATGAGCACGGTGAAAGCAGGGAAGAATTTGTGGAAAGGGGAGAGACGCTTACATTTTGTTATCGCTCAGCAGAGGTAGTGAGGGATTTAGGCTGATTACACACGCTGCACCTAATCTTTCATTCCCCAGCACCTGCTTCTCACAGGGGCTCTTGTCAGATAATGAGGAGTGACACACGATGTGAAGTGCCAGCCCTATCTAATCAATGCTGCCATCACTACTGTCACAAGGAAACACTATGGGAGATAAATTTAAGCCTGACTGGTGTTCAGAAGGATTTGGAGGCTGTTTGTTGCTATTTTTATGCAGATTCTCTAACAAAGAGGCTGGAGGAGGACTGCTGAGTTACTGATCATGAGAAACAATTCCAGCTAATTAGCGTTTCTGACCCATATTAGAAAAGTGTGCTTTTTTTTTTCCCTGGGTGATGTTAAGAGCATCTTGCAGGCTTTAGCTGGATGTAGAGGACTTGCTGTAACTGCCAGACTTAGCATCTCACTACCTGGTTTTGAGATCTGCTTTGTGCAACTCATAACTCTTTGTAGGAGGTTTATCCAAACAAGCTTTGGCTTTTCAAAGGTCAGGTATAAACTCCATTCTGGGACACCATCTGACCTCACATGAACATGTACATAACAAAACAAATGTATGAATGGACAATTTTTTCCTTTAAAGACTGAAGTTTCAGTTTGATTCATCCAAGAGATTATTATAAATGACTATGGGAAATGATGAAAAAAAATCCATGTGGAGTCCTTTCATAATACTTGTACTGAGAAATATAATAAAAGGAAATTAATTCCCCTTTTGTCTCTATTTTCTTGCGCAATCCTTAGTGTAAAGCTGTGATTGTATCTCTAAGCCCTTTTCTTAACAATTGCTAGTTATAATGTGCCAGCCACATTTGCACAAATAATAACCTCAAATCTGGTCATGCAGAGGTTTACACACATTTAAACACCTGTACTGTGAACAGTCTCCTCAACTTAGAAGAACTGCTCCCTGTACAGAAAAGTTGAGCCTGTGCTTGAAGTCCTACAGGAGGACTGGAAGTCATGACCTCTCAGATGATCTCATCCAGTTCAGCCCTGTATCATCTGCGTAGAAGCCTCCTTGCTGCCTGACATTTGCATAAGTCTACCCACACAAAAATAAATGGCACAATTTTGGCCTCAGTCTGTGGCAATTAATGATAAAAAGTTAGAATATGTTTTCACATTTCTTTTTCCCAGGCCAGTGAAAGGAGCATTCGATTATGGTGCTAACATTCATTAGCATTTTGGAGCGCGCACAGCCTTTACTTTGTTTGCAAGGAGTACAATTATTGTTTAAAGGATTAAGAAGTTAAATCCTTGGAAGTTAAACTCAGTTGGCTCTCTCCAGCCCACAAAATCTCCCCACATGTGGCTGTAGGACATGGTGCTGCAGTGGTTGTGCTCTGTTCAGAACCCCTTGGTGTGGGTCGCACTGGAGTTACCCTGCAAAAACTTGGACGACCAATGGGTTTCTCCTAGCTATGGGAATAATGTATCCATCTACACCCTGCTGGGAGTGTCATGACTTGCAAGCAAGGGCCCCAAGTGTGATGCTACCCCGTGGTCAGTGTTACACCAGAGAATGTCAAACCCCCACCTTTGACCTAGCCATGCTTTTCTATGGGAGACTAGCAAGGCTCCCAGTAACCCCAAATCTGAACCACAGGTTTTCCTGTAAGCAAATGAGGTACTTGCAGACTGCATGGGCTGTGGACCAAATGGGCAGATCTGCTCTGAGGCCAACAACCATGCAGCTTCTGCAGCTGCAAGTCTGAAAGTCAAAAGACATTTTTTGGACATGCAGAAAATCAAACCAGACTCTTGGAGTGATGAATTCTGCTGGCTGACCACAGCAGGGGGTTGAAGCCCTCTTCGTCATCCCCACTCTCACCTGCAGCACTTGAACTATCATTCTGGATGTTGAAGCCCTATTGTTGAGCTGAGGTCCAGGTCTCTCTTTAATGGTGCAAATGTTTAAAGAGATGTTATCATAGTTTGTTTCAGAGAGAGGAAAACATAGAATGATTTTTGTTTTATGAATGTGCATTTTCTATTGCTGCATAACATTTAAAAAGAAATATGCATAGGGACATTTTTGGTAAATCTATTACTACAGAAATTTTGCATAAAGACATCCTGCAAGCTCTGCTCTCACTTGCCCCAGACAGCAGTTTCACTGACTGACAACCAAACACTGATCATCAGGTCAAGACCAACATGTGGATTTGGTGTATTTCTTCAAAGGAATAAATTACAATAAGATTACAATGCACAGGCCCCACAAGGGCCATAAACAGCTTCTCAGTCCCTCCCCTAAGAGAAAAAAAAAAAAAAAGCAAAGCTATTGTCAGCAGACTTAAGTTCCCCATGCAGGATTCTCTACCCCCACAGAAAAACCCTAAAGGCTTCAGAAGCAAAAATACTTCTAAAAAAAACAGCTTTATAAGGTAGGCTTGCTATTCTCCTTTGTGTCTGGGGTAAGATCTTAATTACTGAGATATAATTACAATGTCATAAAGGACTCCTGCACACAGCAGAGAAATGGATGACACCACATACGCTGCCACTACTCTTCTCCCATCAGCTGGGAGTCAAAGCACTTGCTGAGTCCCACAGGGCTTTCAGCCCTGCAGGAGGCACAGCACTGTGTCCCAGTGGCTGAGCACCAGAGGCAAAGGACCACCTGAAAAACAGAGATCCCATTCTCACACAAGTGATACCAGCCATAAAGGAGGAGAGGGGAAATATAATAGTTTCAGATTAGTATTAAATCGAATAAACTCATTTTAAAGTTCAACATGGTTTATCTCTTGATCTCTCAGTCAACTTTATACAAGGCCTTCTTAAAGTTCAAGCTCCTCCTTTGCTCCTTGTTTCGCACCTTTCTGTTGGAAGTGAACCTGAACTAGACCTATAGGTAGGATTGCGCTAAATGTTGTTGAAATATAAGATCATGCGACTAAGGTATATCCTCACATGCTCAGGCTTTAGTAAATCCAGGTTTCTTTGCATTCCCTGTGTCTTTAAGCACAGCTCTACTCTCCTTGCCCTTCTTCGCTATTTTTCCAGCACAGCCTGACGTAAGTATGGGTGTCTGGTTATTTTTCCATTTGGGCCATGACATCGCAGTTGATCTGCACTTGTTTGTTTGCAGGTAGTTAATTCCAGTTTAAAAAATCTATTTGGTCACCTTTTTTAATGAAAGATAGCTCTGTATTTTTCAGAGTTTATCCTCCAAATCAGACTAGGGAGTTAGGTCAGCACAAAGAAATGCATTAGTGATGTGTTGTGTGAATTGTGGGCTATGTCTTGATCCATGCCCATGTCTCTACAGATGGTATTGTTTTTGGCCAAGGACCTGGGTGTACTTGGTGGATAATGCAGAAGGATGGGGAATTCCAATGTGTACCTCAAAGAGATTTAGTTTGGGGTGAAAAAAAATCTGATTAATTGAATTATCTGATGTTAATTGCTAAATAACCCTGTCATTGCATATCATTATTGTTGTGGTTGCTGTATAAGACAACCCACAGTGGAGGCCAGGACTGACCAAGCACTTCCCTCAAATGCTCACAGAGCGAAGAAATCTTTCCTGCAAGCAATCTGTTAAGAGCCTGTAAGCTGAAATCTGTGTGAGACCCCTTTGCCCAGACATAAGCAGGCAAAAAATATGAGCAGTTGCTTTGGACAGGAGAGCTGTATGGTTGCTTTCCAGCTATGGGGTAGAAATGAGTGATAGCTGCATCTTTAGCATTTGGTATGAAACTAAGCTGCTCTCATCAAGTAGGAATATTCAGGCTATTCCCCTGGAGAAATAAGGACCTGCTTCTGCACTATCTTAGGCAAAAGGAGAAACATGAATTAGGCACAGGGAATCCAGGCATTCAAAGAGAAAACCTGAGAATAATAATTTAAATGGATGGTAGCACATTAATTTTTAAGTGATGCTTTCAATGAGCACAGTCTGCTTGGGGATCAGAAATTGCAGCTGTGTATACAGGATAAACTGAGAAAAACAGCATTTTTCTCCTGAGAGAATCTTCTCACATTTGAAGACACAGTCGCAGAGTATTCCAGATGATCCCACCAAGCCACAAAGTTTACCTCCTTCCCAATGCTAAATGAACAGACTGAGATGGGTGCTGTACTTGTGTTGACATCCATGGAGGCCTCATTAACTGTCAATAGAAAATCTGAAGGTGGATTTTCAGTCCTCTGAAATGGGTTTGTTTCTGAGACAGTCCTTCTCCTCAAGTCCCTACACTCAACCCTCAACAGTAAAACAAAGCAGATTAGACACGCTTCATGTGCTGCACTCTTACTTCTGCAGCAAAAGAAGAAACAAGGATGTCTTGGCAAAAATTAAAACACTTCCTATCATCCTCCTCATCCTCTCATAACCTTTTTAAGATTGAGACTCTTGGCTCCAAAGGTAGCTAGCTGTCTGCATCACATGTCACCTTGTCATAGGCCATTGGGTAAGCCTTACCTCCCTGTCCACCTTTACTAACACTGACAACTGGGGACTTGCTGTCCCTATATGTTATTGAGGGTTTTTTTTCAAACTATTTTTTTTCTCTAAATAATGAAAGGCCAAAAAAAATGAATTATTAATACCTTGCATGGATGTTGTCACACAAGATGATGAAGACCACGAGGCTCCACTGGAATTCAGGGATGAAACATAGTGAACTGCAGAAGTGTGGAAGTGCAAAGGACATTACGGAGCTAATTGTATCATCAGCTATAGGATAAGTGAGCAGAGCTGCACTAATTTTGAGTCAAAGTTTAAAGACTTTCTCAGCTACTTCCAAGGACCAAAGTTGTTTCTGTTGCCTGAAAAGCTGATTCATCTCTGGATATTGCTGGAGGGTCCTTTGAATGGGGGCAGCTATAGGATTGGGTTCTGCAGGGTGAAACAACCTACAGCAGAGACACAGTGATCTGTATGCAGAATTTAAAAGGGGAGATTTACAAGGGCTTAGTGCTGTTTCCTGGTTTTACACAATGCATGTCAGATCTGTCAGTGTGTATGTCTCCATGCACAGGCAGAACTTCGCTTTCCTGAGCTGTTCTTTATCACACTGTCATGATTAAAAGCAATAACACGTGGCCAGCCAGGCAGCCTATTGGATCACAATACATTAAGGAATGGGGTTAGTCCTTTTTTCTGATATACCAATTAATTCCTAAGAAGGAACATCATACCCTACAGGGACTGGGGTGCAAATCAACAAAGGAGCATACCGCAGCAATATGTATATCTTAACATCCTTAAATATAACTCCCTAGAAACCTACATGCCCCCATTCCCAAGTAAGTTTAAATCCTCGTGCTTTCATGACTACCCTTATAAGTCTCATCAGACATATAAGCTCACACTTTTTAATATTCCCAGGCTCTCTGTTCCCTTGCTATGTCTTCCCAGCTAGCTCTGCCTGGCATGCCTTAAGCAAATTTATGGTATCTAATCTGCCCCAAAATCAGACAGTTTGTGCACCTGGAAATGTCAATGTTTTACACAGTCTGATGAACTACATCAGAGGGTCACTTTTTGGGGACTACACCCAAAATACTGGAGATCTGCATTCAATTCTGTCCTCAGACAGCCTGAGGGAATCAAATTAATTCCTACCTCAAGATGAAATATGCAGGAGACCATAGCTCTTCTCACCACAGAAAAACTGAGTTTATAGGGCCAGAGAACAGGGGATCTAGGCCCTGTTTCAAAATTTATCTGTAAATTTCATAAAAGATATACCCTTCTCACACCAGAGGGGGTTATTTTTTCCTCTTTTCCTTACATAATAAATATTTATTGATTACATGCAAAGTGGAACAGCTTCAAGCTTGAGACATCTCCTCTTGGAAATACATTCGCTCTGAGTGATTCAAGAATACTGTTGTGGTCTAAATCTCTTCAGCACAGGAGGGAGTCCCACACCCTTAATACGATCTTGCTTCATCACTGCACACGTCTTATCAGTGATGGAAAGAATGAGCTCTTCTTGAGCTTTGCAGAAAGACTTTCAGGCACTTTTTGACAGAAGGGCTGGGGAGTCTCAGTCTGAGGGCTGAAGCCAACATCTCTGAGACAGGCAAATGTAAGACTAGCCCCCTCCATCAGTTTTCCTACTGGCAAGAGATATCCTTTTGCTGATAAAAATCTGAAGCTGGAAACCGAGAGGATGGGTGCCAGTCAGCTGCCTCAGTTCCCCTGGGAGGGCCTCTGTGTGCAGAGCCTGTGATGGCCTTCTCTGTCTCTGCAGGCACTACAAACCTAGGTGTTCCTGCAGGTGCACATCGCTGCTTAAGCTGCAGCTGTGGACAGTCCTGTTGCCTTTCCAAATAGCTGCGTGGTGGGGTGAAGGGTGGGATCCAGAGTTCAAAAGATTAAGGCATCCTTCTTGTCGATGCTCAGAGTTATTCCCTGAGTGTCTGTCCTGCTGAGGTGAAGGATAAGACATGCTGCTCTTCATGAATATAATTTATCACATCCTGAATTGTCCCTTGTCCAGTGGGCTTCTCACTCTAAGATGTGATGGCCACCAACTCAACTTGATAGCTGACTTCTCCAGTGCCCTGTTTTGTCTCACTTCAGTACTCACTACAGTATCCAGCAAAGCATGCAACTCTTCACACCACACATATCACCTCAATGTTTATGGGCTGAAGTTAGCAGGAAGTTGCCATCAGTATTAGGGAGGTTACCTACATCTCTAGCTCACATTTTAATGGCCCACTTGTGGACATGCAGGCACCTGGCTTGCACGTGCCAGGTCATCTTCTAGGAAAATGCTCTCCTCACAGTAAAGGCAGCAGAAAGACACAGTAGCTTTGCAGCCCTGGGATACTGTCCTGGTACTGGCGCAAGACTTATTCCAGTATGAAGGCTGGTTTTGGTCTTCCTTACCTAGGGGGTGAGGCCCTAAATGGTCCCACAGTGCAATTGGGCTCATACCCTAAAATGCTCCAGAGACATCAGTGGAGAAAGGCTCACAAGGGAAACAAGGATAAGTAGGCAAGGTGCTAACCAATGCAAATGCTGGTTTGCGTATTTACTAATTCAACAGTAACATATATTCTGGACCAACCACATGCTGCCAGATGACTTAGAAATATTTTCATGTTAAAATCCTTATCTAATCTTGTTTAGCATGCTGGCTTTTGAGAAGCTCTTCTGAGGTGCCGTTCTTTATATATGTTGCAGAAAACCTAATGGCTCACCAAGATGTCCCTCACACAACACCAACCCTTGGATCTGGTGAACAAGGCCAATAATGTAGTAACCAACTTTTGTGGGCTACAAGATACAAACCAGTTTTGTCCTCCCTACTACCTCTTTCTTTCCATCCAGACTTTCATAGCCTCACCAGTGAAGACATCAGAATCCAGAATGATATTCATGTAAGTCAAGAGGACCCACTGTGACCTCCTGCAGTGACTGTGCTGCACACACATGCTCTTGAACACTTCTGCACTTCTGTTTGTGTGCTAGGCTTGGGAGGGATGAGCTGTACCCAAGAAGTACTTGTTTCCTCCATTATTTGGAGCCTGATGTGACTGGTTCACACTGAGGGTTTTAGTCTTTATTCATCTTTAGTGTGATGGATTACATCTTTGCTAGCTAAGTCAGAAATCTAGCCACTAATCATTGCACATATGCCAACAGAATGACAATGAAGTGTCCCATTAATTCCAGCTGAAGTAATCACATATGCCTATCTAGACATGTGAAGAAATTGTTGCAGGGTTAAGTCTTGGGAATCTAGAGCCATGTGGCCTGATTTCCCAGAGAGTCTGCTAAGCGCTCAGATCTCCTGTTGAATTCAAAAGAACTGTAGGTTCTCAGCACTTCAGAAAATCAGATTGTGCCAGATTTGCATAACAGAATGATGCCATGCTGCACTTAAAAATAAACATTCTCCCCTCTACCCCCTCTCTGTGTCCCATTTTAATTTACTTATTTTCCACTGGATTTCCACATCATTCTTGGTATGAGCAAAGGAAAGAAAATGCATAAGTTTTAATTAGAAAGTATCTTTCAACCTACAATCTAAGTGAGACTTTAAAACCCAGCAAAAAATGTTGCAAAGCCTGTTATCCTTAGTTACAAAATAAATATGCAAACTATGTCACTATACTCTTCATAAATATCTTTCAGCTGCTCTTTTTAATAAAGAAAAGTATGACCACTTCTGTATTATTCTCAGTTTAAAGTAGCTCAAATATCTGGTCTACCAACTTTGACAATGTCCCTTTAAGTTTTCTGATTTTTGTGGAAGATCTAGCCCTGGGGTTTTCTGGCTTAGATACAGTACTTGTCAAAACCCTTTAGACTCTCTTACTGAAGTGGCTGTTGCTGAGTGGTTTGGTTTTTTGGGTTTTGCTGTTTTGTTTGTTTGGGTTTTTCCCCCACCCCCCTTTTTCTTTTTTTTCCCCCCATAATGACCTGATTTCCAGCTTCAATTTCATGAGAAAATGTGATCGTTTCAGAATCTTCCTTTGGAGAGAATTTTCATTTCATGGATCTGACAGATTTTCAATTTCATGCTTTGATTTGACGTTTCTGCGATTCTTTTCCTCTTACATTTTAATCTGACAGCCTGTAAGACTAGGGGGACCTATTCTCAAATGGTTAAAGCAGAAGGGTTTGACATCAGGAGAACTTGATTCTATTTCTGGTCTAATCTCCAGACTTGCTATGTGATTTCAGCAATATGAACATATAAGTGTGTGTCTGTATGTATTTTGCTGTGTCTCATCCTATAAATATATAAATAGGCATTTAAATTTACAACTATATGCATAAAAGACAGTAATGCTTATCCACCCTATTTCTACGAATGTTTTTGAGTATTTTAAGCTTCTTGGCTTTGATAGAAAAAAAAGATATTAACGCACATGAGCAGTATGATATCAGCTAGCACGTTCTCTTCAGCAGTTGCATTTTGGCATATTAAAAACTGATGTTGCATTTGCCGAAGTTCTGGACGTCTGCACATCCATGCAATGTCCTAAACACACTGTTATGTCAGCTAACATGTAGGGAGGGCTGCAGGCTGCATAGGTGAAAATGTGTGACTTTTGCCTGCAGCTTTGGCTTCTGCTGAGGTGGTTCCTAATAGAAGTTTAGGCTCCCTGGTCAGTGCGTACCGAGAGACACCTCCCATGGAGGCTCCAGCCACTGCCATACAGATGTTTCAGAGCAGATTAATATGGCCACAGCTTCCTATTCACCTGATGGAGAGAAATCTAGAGGCTTCTGTTCTGTACATTGTATCTCCTTGGGGGACCTTCAGAGTCATATATTTCTCTAATAGGGAAATGAGATGGTTACTTTAAAAGGACTATGTCATTAAGTGCCAAAAATGTAGATGTAAACTACATGCTTATGTTGGCTAGATCCCTGTCATAGAGACGTGAATATCTGGCTGCAGATCTTCAAGAGTCCTTCATCTGCTCCTCATCTGTTGGCCATTAGTATTTTTATACTTCTGTATTCCTAGGTGAAGAATTCCTCACTAAGAAAGTCCATCTGAAACTTTTTTTTTTTTTAAAAGACAGGTCAGTCCAAAATGAATGACAGATTGAACCATTGAACACTGAAAATACTACTTTATGAAAATCAATTATCAGCACTCCTGGACATGCTGAGAAGCTCTGCACTTGCAGGCTGCATCATGTATTTGTAATTGAGCCCAGTGCTTGCCTCTTTCCCCTTTCAAACAGAACTGGGAAGGGAATCTGGAAAGCCATAATTTTGTTTTCACAGTTCAACTACTTTCTCATTCATGAATTAGATAGGAACTGTGGGACTATTTACAATTTGGCTATTACCCGAAATGTGATCTGTGTAATTGGTCATATCATTCATATTTATTCTCTCAGACCAAACAATTCCAAGACTATAAAAGATATTTCAGTCTTATCCCACCAGCCTTGCCAGTGAGACTCTCCAGGTGATCACTATCAGATGTGTTTTCACATGATTTTCATTTTACAAATTTATTTTCTGGCAAAAAAAAAAAAAAAAATAGGAAAATTAATCTGCTGGAATGTTGGTGGAAAGCACATAAAAGGAGATATGATACTATAAAAGGGAATTTGCTATTGTGTTCAAATACTGGGTTTTATCAGCATTTGTTCATTCAGAGGCAATCTGTATCCTGCTCATGCAGAGCTTATCAGATCTGATGAAAGATCTAATTCATTTTCATTCATATCCATTTGAAGGACAGTAATACACATGTAAGAAGAAACGTGGCTTTTCCATCTTAGGCTAAATACTCAAAAGAACAGAACTTTGAGGTATGGGAGACTGGTTCAAGGGTTGTCAGGACCTGAAAGCTGAAGGAGGTTGTTCTTGGCCTTGTGGAGGGACAGTGAGCTCTTTTTGGTACATTTGCATGGTGTCTGCTACACGGGGCTAGAGCATGAGGGCAAAACCACATCTAGAAAGGCATACAAGCTAAGAGAGAAATAAATTTGGAGAAATGTGTGAAAAGCAACAGCTTACAGAAAAATACATACTCTTTTAAAGCAAAAAATGCTGTCTTTTAACTAAGACAACATGCACTGTTTCAATTACACTTTTCTTTGAAAACAGATATCAACATGAGCCAGCAGTGTGCACTCACAGCCCAGAAAGCCAACCAGATCCTGGGCTGCATCAAGAGAAGTGTGGCCAGCAGGTCGAGGGAGGTGATTCTCCCCCTCTACTCTGCTCTGGGGAGACCCCACCTGGAGTACTGCATCCAGTTCTGGAGCCCCCAGTACAAGAGGGACGTGGACCTGCTGGAGCGTGTCCAGAGAAGGGCCACGAGAATGATCCGAGGGCTGGAGCAGCTCTCCTATGAGGACAGACTGAGAGAGTTGGGGCTGTTCAGTCTGGAGAAGAGAAGGCTCCGAGGTGACCTTATTGTGGCCTTCCAGTATCTTAGGGGGGCCTACAAAAAAAGTTGGGGAGGGACTTTTTAGGATATCGAGTAACGACAGAACTAGAGGGAATGGGGCAAAGCTGGAAGTGGGCAGATTCAGGCTGGATGTGAGGAAGAAGTTCTTCACCATGAGAGTGGTGAGACCCTGGAATGGGTTGCGCAGGGAGGTGGTTGAGGCCCCATCCCTGGGGGTCTTTAAGGCCAGGCTGGATGAGGCTCTGGGCAGCCTGATCTAGTGGGAGGTGTCCCTGCTCATGGCAGAGGGGTTGGAACTGGGTGATCCTTGTGGTCCCTTCCAACCCTGACAGATTCTGATCTGTTTTAGCAGAGGACTTTAGAGCCCTAATGGCTCAATGGTTGGACTTGATGACCTTGGAGGTCCCTTCCCACCTAAAGGATTCTATGATTCTAGTATTCTATGAAAATGGCTGTGACACTGTTGGACAATTAATATTGTTCTCTCTTGTCTCCTAGGGAGGAAGCTGATCCAGCAGCACACTCAGCTCTTCCCAGGGATGCAGAACTGTGGCAGAAGGAGAGCAGCGACATAAGTATTGCCCTTGGTGGGAACTTCTTAGCCCACAGTGAAGGTGAGGAAGTTTACCTCTGACTGGAGAGGTAGAAGCTATCTTGCTCTCGTAAAATTCAGCACAAGAAAGGTTACAAATACAGGTAGTCATTGAGAGCACACGTATCTCATGTTTTTTTTACAGCAACTTATTGCACTGAAACAAGCTTAATTATGTTACTTTATTTTTCCTGAATGTTGTGGTTTGAGGCTTGGAATGGGGGCGTGACCTTCCAGCAACTGGGAGGACCCCGGGTGGGGGTGAAACCATTGTATTCCCTCCCCTTCCCACACACACTCTGATGGTTTAGCAGAGATGTGGGGAGATAGCAGGCAAGGATGGGCTTGGAGTAGGAGATGGTTCTCTATGTGTCTGGTATTTTTAGGAATTTATTTCATATTGCAACCCTTTTCTCAGCCAGCTGTTCTTTCTGAACTGCATTCAGATGGCCAGGTGAGCTGGGTGTGAAGAATTTCCCAAAGAGACACCACAGTTCCCCAGGCTTAGATCTGCCCCACTCTTCTGCTGACCGCTTGCCCAACACAGAACGCTATTACCAGTAACCGGCAGACCAGCAGCCAAACTCCTCCCTCCATCCCACATCACACCCCACAGATCCAAAGTGCCAGACAACCAGAGGGAGGAACAAGTCAATGCACTCACCCAACACAGGGGGCATGAAGAAGGGAGCAAGCCAGGCAAGGAGCCAAGCCATGGGCAATGGTAGCAGCCAGGCCATGAGCCCAGCTACACAGCAGGGACTCAGAAACAGCTTCATGTTCTGGTCCTGCTGTCCTAGGAACTCCACTTGTTAAGCATCACCAGGGGAAGCCCTTCTGATAGCCAGAACCCTCACACAACACATACACTATATAAACACACCTCCCAACCCCACCGCAAGCAATCAGCTCTTATACAGGTGGCTCCTTGACCTGCCTCCAAGTTAATGTGGAAGGTTGGGGCACCTGGTGGTGATCTCCTAATCAGTTCCCACCCAAGGCTGGCCAGACCCTGTGTGAACACAAACCAAGAGGGTCTTTCTTGCCTGGTTGTGGACACCATCCCTATGCCAACCCTCATTCAAGGCTGGGGGTTTAACCCCAGCACTTTAACCACATGTCAAAAGGCCTGGGTAGAACAGCACTGCTCACTGCAAGGGACACCCTTCCCCTCCTGCAGATGTGGCCTCTTTAATCTCATATAGCACAGGAAACCCTTAGAGAACCTTTTCCCCTCCTGGTGGTACAGTTGCAATTTATTGGTCTGTGGTAAGACCTCAACATGACACAGAAAAACCCAGCAGCCTTTCAGTTAGAGGAACGGCAGATCAACCAGCCTTCATTTCACCTTCAGTTCATTTCCTGTGCTTCCTCTTCACCATCTAAACTTTGATGCCTTTGCTTATGGCAGATGTTTATTGATTTGGATTCTCAAAAAATATACACCTTCCAGGAAGATCTGAAATCCCATTCCTCTGTGGCAGGAACTTCTGTGGATGAAGCACTGGGTTTATCACAATGCCAAGGACAGACATCTTAAAGGTGCTATTAATTCCAGGGACAGAGTAATTTTAAGAATCACAGAAATGTTACTCCATTAAAAAACATTCCAATGCTCCAAGTATGGCTGCCCATGGACAACTTGTTATCCTTTTGGGTAGGAATGATATAACTTCATGTTCACCATCAGGAAACAGTGTGTTTACTCTGAGGGAGCCATGTGCCTTCTCTTTATGGTCAGTGAAAAGATGGTCATGTGGAAGGAGAAGGTCCCCCTTTGGTCCACAGAGGGACAAGTGTCAGCCTGTTGCAGAAGTGCTCTTATGATGAGACACCAAGGCCTGGGAGGTGTGCAGAGGTACAGAAGACAGGTCAACCACCTACTAGGCTGTATCAAAAGAAGCATGGCCAGCAGATTGAGAGGTGATTCTCCCCTTCTACTCTGCTCTCGTGAGACCTCACCTGGAGTTCTGCATCCAGCTCTGGAGTCCTCAGCACAGGAAAGACATGGACCTGTTTGAGAGGGTCCAGAGGAGGGCCACAGAAATGCTCAGAGGGCTGGAGCACCTCTCCTACAAGGACAGGCTGAGACAGCTGGAGTTGTTGCGCCTGGAGAAGAGAAGGCTCTGGGGAGACTTTATGGTGGCCTTCCAGTACCTGAAGGGGCCTACAGGAAAGCTGGGGAAGGACTGTTTACAAGGGCATGTAGCGACAGGAAGAGGGACAGTGACTTTAGACTCAAGCAGGGTAGATTTAGATTAGACATTAGGAGGAAGTTCTTTACTATGAGGGTGGTGAAACACTGGAACAGGGTGCTTAGAGAGGTGGTAGAGGCCCCATCCCTGGAGACATTCAGGGTCAGGCTTGATAGGGCTCTGAGCAACCTGATCTAGCTGAGGATGTCCCTGCTTACTGCATGGGGTTGGACTAGATGACCTTTTGAGGTCCCTTCCAAGTCAAAGCATTCTATGATTCCATGAAGATTATTAGGTCTACCACAACAGGGCTGGGTGGCAAACTGTCCTGCCAGTACCAGTCAGAGTTCCTCTTGAAACTCATTAGAGGGATAGGGCTCCCAGCATGAGTTACTGTATGCACAGCGTGGGTGCAAGGGGGCTGGGCCCTGACAGCAAACTGGGAAGGGGTGAGATTTGATAGCACAAAGCCACCTCGAGCTGTTGGGATGAATCATCCTTTGGAGTCATGTGCGGTGCCAGACACAATAAAGTCATCTGAGACAGCCAGGCAGAGCTGTACACCCCGCTTTCAGACAGCTATGGCTAGATGAGAGGAGCCCCACTGGTGTCTCAATCCTTTCCAGCCTCTACAGGTTTGATTTCTCCCCTCCTTTACTGTGTCTGCTGGGAAATGAGCCAAAGCCACACAGAGCTGGATCTGGTCCTGATGTTCCTCATGTTCCCACTCTTCATCTCTAGGGCTTTGGGTTGGCCTTCCAGAGGAGCTGAGGCCAGCAGGGAAATTTGGAGCTTGATCAGCTTCCTGAAGGGGGGAGTTTGAATTCAGAAGGTTGTTTCAATCCCATCCCCACCACTGTTTGCTAAAATAATAAACCCCCATTTCTTTCCATTAGCTCGATTTAGATTTGCTATGTTGGTGGTCTCTTTTTCTCCCCTTTCTTAGGGGAGAAAAAGTCTTTCCTTATAAATTTAATCAAAAAAGTTTCCTAGATTTGCTGAGCAATCCCATTACATTTCCTGACCACTCTCTTTCACATCTGCTTTACCTGTCTGCCTCTGTTCCGTGCTGTCCTGCAAAGTTCTTTAATGCACAAAATGAACCCACCAAGCCACAGCCCTTCAGCGTTTCCTTCGTTAGCACTGAAACAGCCTGAAGTAGGCTTGATTATTTAACAAGAATAAGGCTAGAGGGTGTCCCTCTGGTGCTCCAAGGGAAAAAATCCCTTTCCCTGACACTCAGCTTTGATTTACAGTTCCTGTCCTACGTGACCAGCAGCTCCCCACCACCTCTCCCTTCTCTTCAGGTGGCTGGTTTCCAGACAGTGGCTCATCATATCTGTGTCGAGGTGCCTTACAAACTAGGAAACTCATCCAGTCCTGCTGATGGATGGCACTGGAGGTGCAGAATGCTGTCTGCCCTGTGCCCCAGGCCCAGGCAGAAGTATGCCTGCTGCTTGGAGGTTGGGGTGCAGACCTCCCTGGTGCTCAGGGATCGATCCCTCCAGCACATGGGGCTCACTCCCCAGAAAAGTCCACTTTCTTCTCTCTCCTTGGAAAAGTATGACCTAATTTTCTGCAACCTTTTACTTCTTTCTGTCTGAATGTCCTTTCTTAGCCTTGCTCCTAGGAATGTGAGTGTGTACTAACCAGAGGGATATATGAAACGTCAGCCTGTACATAACACCATGTGAAGGTGCTTACCTGAGACACTGGGACATGGAGACTATAGTATGCTGCTGGGGAGCAGGAAAAGTTATTGGTGGCTTTAGGCCTGACAGCCTCTGATGGCTGTCAGAGTGGCAGGGAATAGAGGCAGAGACAGATTGGTGCTCCACCTCTACCTTAACTACCAGGAATTTATTGTTCAATCATTAACTTCTCATGCAGAACCTCCTTCCTCCAAAAGCTGCAGTTACTAGAGGGAAGGAAAGCCCTTTCCGCCTTCTCCTTGTTTCCGTTAAAGAAGAAAAAATCCAAGATATATATCCTGTGGATTGTTTGTTTTGTTTTAAAAGCCTCTGCAACAAGAGGGTAAAAAATGTCAGAGACACACCAGTGGTTGTTTTTTGGTTTTCCTTGTTTCATTGTGTTCCAGCTGGCCAGCTGCAGACTTTTTTTCATGTGTTCATTGTTGTTTTTACTGTCAATGGTTTTACTGCTTGATTTCTACTCGGACTTTCCGTGCAGGTGTACATCTAGTGGTAAATCAAGGCTGCCCTTGGCTCTTTGATCTGGGTCTTCAAATAATGAAACCGAGTGCTTATCTCTCTCTTTTATCCAGGTGGCTGTGTACTTTGCCAGCGCTAATGAGGGCGATCTCACGACACCGAGGAGACGGGGCTGTAGGTGACTGTTGTCCCCATTTAAACGGAGGTGCAGAGAGGCTCTCCCAGCATGGCGAGGGAAGGCAGCAGTGCTGCCAGCACTGACTGCCAGCACAGGCTCTCTAAACTGACTTCCCCTACTTTGATAATGACACAGGGAGGGCGATAGCAAGCCCTGGCAGGTGTCATCGCTCCTTTGTAGATGGAAAGACTGATCACAGTAATGAGAATACACTATGAAAAAGCATGCTGCATCTTTAAAGTGCTTTAAAAAAGTAGCTGTACAATTTCCTAGGTATGTACTTAGCCTTGTGATCACTGCTCAGGCTTACTGCAACTGCTTATGTGCTGTGCTCTCTTACTAATTTCTCCCAGAGTTCAGGACATTTTTCCCCTGGGAATTAAGGGTGTGCACTAGAGAAACTGGGAGCAGGACAAAAGAGAAAGGTCTACAGTATCGGCATTGCACCCAGTTTGCTGTAGAGTGTAGCCTGTGGAGCATCCTGGTGTACCAGAGACATCAAATATTACAGCTGGGGGACACAGAGGCCTAAAAGAACTGGCCTCTCCAAAGCTAACGGATAAACCAACAGAAGTAGCTGGGTTGCTGGTAAGGGGCAAGTCATTTTGGCATAGCTGTCCAAGCTACACTGAAGCCCACTACTCTTTGCCCACTGAAATGCAGGCTCATGAGAGCTCCACTGAGAAATGACACAGAAGTTGGTTCTTGGAGATCACACAACCTGGCACCTGTTAAAGTGCCAATGGTTTCAGATCAACTGCTGACATGTTTTTCTATACCCTACAGAACCTATAATTCCAATTTTAAGGAAAGAAAGGTTACATATTCCTTCTTGTTATGGTGTGAACTGTGCCCAGATATAGCTTAATGCACAGCTGTGCTTTTAGCTAGAGGGTATGGTTTCACAAGACACCTTGAGCTGAATTAATAACTCATGGCTCTGCTGTTTTAGTGAGCTGAACTGGCTTATCTTGCAATCAGACAGATGACAGAGCTGGTGCAAGGAGAGTCGGGGGAGGTGTGGAGTGTGTGGTGCAGACTGAGATCTGGAGCAGGGCATAGAGGGGACCCAGGAATGGAGGCGAACACACTTTCATGTCCTGTAGCAGCAGCTAGCTACTAATTCAGCTCATCCATAACCAAGCCCTTACTGACCAGAGCAAGATCAAATGGCAACAGTGATTGGACGGCTGAATCACTTCTACAGCTGCAGGGATAAAGCTTCTGAAGGTTCTCATGGCAAGTTTGGTGCTTCAGGCCAATGTGGTGAGAACTCAAACAGCAATCACAAGAAAGGTGGCAGCTTGGAAGCCTCATTACTTGGGGGAAAAGGAGGCAGCTCTGCTATCAAGCTCCTGCAACATTATTAGTAGTAGACTTGTATCATACTCCCACAAGGGATGCAAGTTTTAATGGGAACACTGTAAAAAGTAGAGAAAAATAAGGGAAAGAAAATATGCATTCGTGAGCCGAGTTGGTTTAATAAAGTAATAAATATTTAATGAATGATGCTTTCAAAACAAAACCAAACAGAATCATGGAAAGGTGGGAGAAAGTGCAAGTATAACAAAAATGGACTGGATGTTTGTGAAATTCCGAAGCTGAGGCTGAGGAGGGGAAGGTAAAGGGAGGAGCTGGTCAGAGATTTCTACTGACTTCTGTCTCTGTAGTGTCTCATAAAGTACCACATAGCTCAAATTATTTCATTCCAAGACACACATTATAAAGACAAACCTGTTATTAATGGGAAACCTTGCTGATATGAAAGGCAATATAAGGTTGATCTTGTTCTTGCCATGTTTTCTGAAATGACAGCTAAAGACAGCTGAATTGCCTCTCAGTGCTAGGCAGCAGTTACTGACTGGGGGGATTTTTTTTACTGAGAAAATGATTATATTCCTTTCTGTGATAACAAAATTCTTTATGACTCTCATTAAAAATGCTAAGACTTCCCAGGTAGCTGCTGTGTCCTGCCAGGAACATGGTGCTCTCCTGGTGTTCAGGCCAGCCCAAGAAATGTGTAGAAATGTTGTATTTTAACATCTTTGCAATCCTCCTTTAAGAACTTGTTATTTGAATAAGCCCAGGAGTGTCTTGATGCTTCTGAGCTGATTTTTGTGCTGCTAATCTTTGCTCCACTATTTTTAGAAATTTTTCCAATCCGCCTGCTTTTCAGTTATGTATTTGCTTAAAGTGACGGCTTATTTATGTGGTCCAGGAGCATTTGCTGTTTGCCTCAATATGTCAGTCTGAGGCCTGCAAACACTTTCTGACTTAAGCAAGCTCCAGTTTCCCTTATCACTTGCTCCTCATTGAAGGAAAGGTCCCTGCAGGGTGCACAGCCACCCACCCATAGGGTGCTGCAGGAGGAGGGCACAGCTCAGTGAATTCCTTCATCCTCTGCCACTCAACTCTGCTGCCTGCTGACATAATAACAATAACAAATAAACAGTAGTATTTATAGTTTCAATCGTTTAGAAAGAGTACATGGTCCTACAGTAGAAGCGTGAATGCATTATCAGCGTACAGCTGTGTCCCTGGCCACCACTGCAGGAGGTCACCATGGCACCTGAGAGAGGCCAGGGAAAGTGCCCTTGGGGCAGATACGAGCTGGGTTTTGCCATGTGTTGCCTGAAGACAGGCATGCAGCTGAGGCCAGAAGGTCTTGTGGGCTCAGACCCACTCAAACCCATATTTGTGCAGCTGTGCAATAAATGGCAGCAAGGAACAGGGCAAAAACTGTAAATTCTTTCCAGATCTGTTTTACTCCTGTCTGCCTTAAAATAGCTGAGAACCAAAGACCAATGAGTGAAGCTGGGTGGGTGCAGGAGCCAGGCTGCCATGTCCTGGCCATTTGGCCCTGCAGGTGCTTTGCTAACTGCACAGGACCCACTTCTGCTCCCAGATGGAGCAAAAAACTCCTCAAGACCAGCAAGCCACCTCACGCTACAGCCCTAATGGATAGAGTGGGGGGCATGAGCCACAGCTTCAGGGTATATCTGTTGTCCTTGTCACCATCTGAAGTGCTTCCAGACCAAGAAACAAAGCTTTACTGCATTTAAAACTTTATTACCTTAAATAGTTGGAGAGATTCAGAGCTGCCCTCTTGGTCTGAAGCAGGGGCTCCTCAGGCTGTAGCTGGAAGTGGAGACTGGGGGAGGCCAACCTTGGCAGTGCCGCTCATTGAACCAGCATGTGAGCTGCCAGCGGCAGCACACGTCTGTGTTGCCACTGGAAAGCAAGACTGCCATTTTGCTGTGAAAAAATCCCAACATTTTCTCATACAGGCAGGAAAGTTTCACCTTGACTCTAAACCAGGACAACTCACACCATGTTTGCTGGAGGAAATACAGCGAAAACAAACCTGTGATGGCAGAGAGACGGACTGGATGCTTTTTTGCCCACATCTCTGAGTCTATAAAAGTGAGGAAATCTCACTTAGAATCATATCTGAGCATCTCTGTGGATATTCACAAATCTGTCAGGTTTTGCTCAACAAACAGCATTGAGTTGTTTGGCTCAGACAGTTCAAACCCACCCTCCTCCTCTGGTGAAGGAGCTAAGAAGCAGTGAAGGGTCGGAGGAAGCATATTTCAGCTGCAGTGCAGCGGTTTGTGTTTCACACTCCCATACAAACTGTGTGGGTTTGCACTTTTTGGAAGTGGGGCTGCCCTCAAGGAAGAGAGAGAGGTTTATCTGAGCTGGCGCCATGAACAGCCCTTGGCTGCTAGAGCTGCCACTTTCATTTAAGGCCAACACGGGCTCACGTGCTTTACACAACTGCAGATGCTGTAGGCATTGCAAAAAAATCAACAATCGCTGACAATATATCTACGGCTAAGCCCAAACCCAAGCTATTCCTTGAACTTTGAACACTGACCTCCACTGAAGTGCCAAACGCTATTTATACAGAGTACAGGCAGAATTTTAATTCTGAATATTCTTACAGCTAAAGTCTTGCTTAAAAACGGATCCAAAATAGCCATTTGAAACCCCTCAGTAATTTGTTTATTTTGGGTTTCTTTCTTTCACATTTGTGCTCAACAACCTGGCAGCAAAAGACCTCCATTATTCTCATTATACAGGGAAGAGAGTTTAAAGAAATTGGACCCAATTAAGTTGGTTATGTTTATCTTGATGAACTACCTCTTCCAGCAAGAAATTACTTCACCAAGATAATTTCTGGGTGATAAATGTCTCATTTTCTTCAAAACCACAAGTGCCTTTTGCCCAGAGAAGTCTGGCCAGAGCAGCAGGATGGTGAGGCCAGTGAACCCCCATCCTCTGACCCAGCAGCCACCTGTGTCTCATGGCAGGCTGCCTTGGGCGCCTGTCCTCATCGAGAGTGCCCATGCCACCCCTCACCACGGGCCCATGGTGCCAGGAGGGTTATGCAGCCAGGGCTTACCACCCCCTGAGACCTGGCCTGCTCCTGACTGCAGAGAGGTGTGCAGTCTCTGGGCCCCCCAGTTTCACACCTGGTGAAGCAGAGGGGACAGAGCTTGGTTCGCCTTCAGGGCTGCTGGGGTACTCAGGTACTGCAGTGACAGAAGACCCAGGAGCAGATTATATATTGAGAAAAATTTGGCTCTCTGTAGCATTACCACCTCTGTTTGCTGTATGCAGGTAGCCCCAGGCTGAGAATAAGAGCCAGCAAGGACATATGAAAAGCTCTGAATTTTTTTTACCTTACCAGTAAAAGCCAGTGCTTTACCACACCAGGTCAAGCTAATGCAGCAAACCTCTCCAATCAAACATCACAGGTTGAATGACAAAACAATGTTTCTTGGTGCACCCTCAATATTCTCACATGTTTGTATACCAGGGCTTAATGTCCACACATGGAGCTGCTCACTGGAGATCACAGACTTAAAAGAAAGTTTACTGCAGAAGGCATGCCAGAACAGCTTGGCACCTGTTAAGTGGCACCCGAAGGTCTAGACCCCCATAGCTTGTTTTTGTCTGGACTTGCTCCCTCAGCCAATTAGAATGACTACAGTGCATCCTCAACTAGGGTATAAATGGGACACCACCTAAGAACCTGTTGAGCTGATCCTTCACAAAGTTGCAGACTTGGCAGTCAGACCCTCCCCTTGGACACATAGTCCAAGGATACTACCACAGACTGAGTGAGCCTCTGTGGATTGTGTGAGCCTTGCCAGCCCCCCTTCGGGTGGGTAATATCTTGGGCACTCTTGTGTGGGAGGTTTCCCCTTTAGGTGTGACTGTATGTCTATTTTGGTTCATTTTTCCTTAAATTAGTTGTATAGTAAAGATATTGCCAACAGACATCCAAACTTGTTTGATTTTTGTCAGAAGGAGTGCTGGGCAACCTTGGTTGCAATAAATGCCCATTTTGTGATAGAATCATCACAGAATGGCTTAGGTTGGAAGGGACCCTACAGATCGCCTAATCTAACATCCCTGGACACCTCTCAACTAGACTACATTGCTCAAGGCCTCATCCAACCTGGCCTTGAACCCCTCCAAGGAGGGGACATCCACAACCTCTCTGGGCAATCTATTCCAAAGTCTTGCCACCCTCGTACTGAGGAACTTCTTTTTAAGATCTAGTTTAACAGCTGCTGTCTTGTTTTGTGAGTGCCTCTGTGACAAGGCTGACATTTCAAACACTGCTGAAGTCTGGCTCTGTGGATTCAGTTCAAGTGCTGTCTTCAATTACTACAAACCTCTTCCCTTGTAGTCTCAGTTCTGGTGTAACTGAAAGGACACCATAAACCATATGTCCTTGCCAAGTCCTTTCTTCCCCTTCCCCTTTCTATCCCCCTTTCCCTTCCTCTCATTCTTCTCCTTTCTTTTTTCTTTTCATTTTTGGTGGGTTTTTTGTTTGTTTGTTTGTTTTTGAGCATTACTATTCATAGGCCTCAAGCCTTCCTAAGTTTACTGTTAAAACAGGTTCTAATCCAAATAGAAGAATCTCCTTATGGATTTATAACTCCCATAAGGAAAAATTATGGAGGACCTTGAGTCAGCAAACCCTGCCCCACTGTACATACAGCTTACACAGGTAACTACCGACAGTTCATCAGGATCAGCA
>NW_008590012.1:23231-35603 GCF_000691845.1 Merops nubicus
TGGGCAGCCGTGGCAGTGGCTCATTTCCTTGTGCAAGCTGATGGAAATGGAAAATAATGAGAGAGAAGAGCATCAAGAATGAGGGAAAAATAAAACTTGACCATCCTTTCAATAGGCATGACTGAGGAAAGGATCCTTTTTAAATCCCTAGTGACCTCTGGAGATATCTAAATCAAGAGCAACAAGCGGCTTGAGGACAGTTGGTGGGGCAAGGCAAGGATGTGTTGGCAGACTTAGGGAAAGGGAATAGCCATGGGCCTGCTGAATATCATAAAACCTTGACTTCACTCTCCATATCTGTCCATGCAGACAAACCAACAGCCTTTAATTTGCAAAGCCTCTGAGATTCAAGTCCCCTTAAGGTGCCCCTCACTGAATAGGCAAAATGGAAAGAGCTGAAGTCACAAGTCACTTCTGGCAAAGACTGAATTTATCAATTTTTTTTCTTAATCTTATTTTGAAATTATCTCTGGTTTCATCTACTGAAGATTTTTCTAATGCTTTAAAATAGTCATAGTTTACACTTTTTGAAGGAAAAGCATTAATTATCTTTCATTTAAATTTGGAAACAAAATGTAGCTTTTCTGGTCCTCCAGTCAGCACTAAATCAAGGAGGATTAAGCAGTGTGCAGTGCATCTCTCATTTGTGCTCATTTAGCCTTTTTTTTTTCCCCGTAGAAGGTTGTGGCCTCTCATCTTGAGCTGACATTACACGCCAATCATCACTATTGGTGCTGAAAGCTAGGCTAACGTTCGTGGAAGCAGCTACTTCTCAATGAAGTCCCCTTGGTTACCTTGAAAAATGTCAGTCATCCTCCAGCCTCAGTATCCAAACCCTGCAGGGTTGGTTAGTTAATGGCAACGTTTACCAGCTGCAGCAAAAGCATCATCTGAGAAACCTTCTTCCTGGAGAGGCAACTTGAACAGCAATGGCAACCCATGGACCTCCTGTCCTTATGGGAGTCAGGACACCTAGAAGCTGAGCATTAGGAGGGGGAACTATTTTAGGTCTGGAGACACCTGATATCCTGGAGCCTCACTGAGAAGGAAAAGTTACTGGAGGTGATAACAGTCTGATTCAGATTCTTGCTGAAGTCTCCTGTCATCTAGAGTTTATAATTGAAAGGGGAATTTGGCCCTCTGTCTCAAGAGGGTTGTAAGCTCAAACTAAATTTTCCAACAAATCCCATAAGTTCTGCACAGTTTCAGTGTAAGAGAAGGGGAATTTGTCAGCTAGCTCACTGAAGGCAGGGAGAGGGAAAAGAAAGAAAATTAGAAGAAGGAGTTTTAATAAATAAAATAGAAACCAGAGTAATCAAATAAGCATGGTAGATTAAGCATTATTTGTTTTGATATTAATTTTATGCTGCCCCCACAAATGCAATACACCACAGCTTTGTATATTAAAAAAGGATGTGCAACATGGAAAGTATTAAGGAAGTGTTGTAAAGGCTGTGTTAGAGGAGGGTCCTTACTTTTGGCTGTCTGAGGAGCTGTCTGGAGCCGAGGAATGTGTGTGTCAGACGATTAAGACCACAGAAGTGATTAGCAAGGGAACCATTAACAACGCTGCATGCCAATGCATATCTTTAGGCTAAGGAGTTAATTACCTCTCTCAAAACGGTGGTTTCAAGACTTCTGTAGACCTGGGAAGAAAACCCAATGGCAGTTTGCACTTGATCCACATTTTTCAAAATTAATTTCACAATCACAAAAGCTAGATATGTCTCCTGTTAATGCCTGCTGAGCATTTTAACGTTGAGATAAATGGCTAATTCTTTGAAGAACAAGGTAGTCATGAATTACACTAGCATTTATCCATCACCTCCCTGCTTTCTACAATTTTTTGTTTTCAGGGAAGCTTCTCCTTGATTTGTGAAGTGTGCTTCTACAAGAATTCAAGTGCCTGTACAACTCAGCACCTTCCACCAAAGCACTGATGTGCAACATCCCCTTGAAAATGCCCTCCCTGACTTGTGGGAACAAGCATCTGTCATTCCTCCCATTAAATCATCCTCTTCCCAGCCTTCACCTGTAAACCTGAATATTATCTATGGTCCAAAAATTAACAGATCAAGATTTTATAGGCAGAAGAGAAAGACCTCTTGTTGAAAATGCTTTGGTGTCTTCAATTCATACACATGTGAGAAGCCGGAGCACCTCTGCTTGGCAGCACTGCCTGGACCCACCCTGAGGGGCACTGGATGCTGCCCAGAGAGCTGTCCTGGGGAACCCCTACCAGCTGGATCTCTCACCTTGACCCCAGGCTGCCCTCACCAAACCCAAGCCACTGCTCTTCAGATGAATCATTGAAGTGTCACCCCATGAGAAA
The DNA here is from genome assembly GCF_000691845.1 of Merops nubicus. NCBI lineage: Eukaryota > Metazoa > Chordata > Aves > Coraciiformes > Meropidae > Merops > Merops nubicus. The sequence continues at coordinate 25,564 of NW_008590012.1, forward strand.
ACTGGGTGATCTTTCACAAGGGGAGGTCTTGGGCCATTTCCAGCTTTGGAGATCCTCCAGAGCTGTTCCAGACCTGACCACGGAAACCAGGGGTGAGACACAGCTACCTTCCAGACAGTATGTAGCCACACAAGGCAACTGTTACTTACTGTCCCTCACTGGTGCTACCAGGAAGACCACATAGTGCTAAACTACGCATGAGGTACACAGGTATTACTCACAATGCTGCAGTCTGTAGGTAAAATAAAACCAACAAAAGTCCCAGCTGAACAGAGGAAAAATAAACATTTGTTCAGGTCAGCTGCTCTGAGCTGATCCCATTTTGCTCTGCTGCACATACCCTACAAGCCAGAGTGATACACTATAGACATAATCTGTAATCAAGTGGGTCTTTTCCTATCAATAACACGCAGGTACAGTCAATCCTATCTTGGCTGAGGCCAGCTGGCTCTGGGTGAAGCCCTACACTGAGCCAGCCTGAAGTAAATTACCTTCCCCTCTAGCTCTGGGGCCACAGACACGGATCCATGCCCCTGGACTGGCTCGCAGGCTGGGAAGCAGTAGCTGCAGGGCAAACAAACTCAGTCAGTGCCTGCAGAGATTCAGTCTTCTCAGATGACAGATGCTGGGAGCAATGGCCATGGTTATGGACACTTTGTGTCCCTGCCAATAACTGCTTAACACAGATACAAGTTCTTGCAAGAGTTAGGCACCAGCAGGTTCAAACAATAGGCAAGGTCCTTTGTGACCTCAGCCAAATTTTTGACCCAAAAAAAGGATAGCAGTTCTGGTTTGCACAAGCACCTACAGGTTCAGGTGTTTGTTTCAGTATTTTTTTATTTATAACAGCTGGGCTTGTCTTCTCTAGATATGAATTTTTCTTGAGATATTCTGCATTTAATTATCAGCTAGGATGGAAAGCTTGCATGCGCAGCTGTTATTGCAACATTTCAGAGCTTTGTCTTGTAGGCCAGATGGAATGAACTGTGCAAAAATGAGAAATCAAGAGTAAAGCAAACTTTCTCAAACTTTCAAAACAACTCAGTGTGAGAAAACTGGCTGGGATGGATTAAGCAGGCACCCGGAGCAGCCGAGCTGCTGTGGTGATGAGTCACGGCACTCCACTGCCGTGACCTCATCCCGGGAAACGCCTCTTACGGGGCCTCTGCAGGAATTCTGAAAGGGCTCCTCCGCCGCCTGCACCTCAGCACCCCTGCTTGCCACGAATCTCCCTGCAGGCCTCGGTGAGGATTCACCTCTGCTCTTATTTGGTCAGATAGCCTTACTTCTTTCCATGGCTGAAGCCATCACAAATAATGACATCATTTGCAGAAGAAGGTATCTGGCTGTTGAGCGTAGCTGTGTGGGACAGCACGGGCTCCGTGGCATAGCTGGTGAAGCAGTGCCACGGCCGTCACGAAAGGCAGCCACGTGTGCGTCCATGCGTATTCCTGTCCCCACAGTGCCCAACAGCTTGGACCCTCTCTAACAAGGTGGCTCCAAAACAGAAGCATGTGCTCAGACACAACTACTCCTTTTGTTTGCTGCCGAAACTGTTTCCTGATAAAAGGTTTTGTCTGGGGAAAGAGAGCTAAAACATGACAGCCACCTCACAGGCCTCCTCATTTGCTTACCCTTGACATTAATTTCAAAAATGAGAAGAGCACTTGGTCACGGCCAGGATGCAGTTAGGGTCCCTGTCGGTGGCCAAGTTTTCCTGTGCACTCGTGGCAGAGGCCAGTTATGTGGCAAACAGGGACCTGCCTGCATTCACAGTCCAGGCCACCAGCTTTTGCTTCACATACAAAGCTCACAGCCAGAGTATTCCTCTTTCATGCCCACCTTTCCATCATCCCCAGCTGCTGGGTTGCTGTCTCCAGCCAGCCATGGGGCTGTGCCAGAGGTGCTGATGCTGCTGGGTCTGGATTTGCAAGCCATTGGGGAAAGTTGTGCTGATGGTGGTTTTTGGTGCCATCTTTCATCTGCAGTGAGCTTGTCCCAGGCATTCCCAGTCTGTGTTGATATTGAGGGATCTTGGGGGGCTTTCTTTTCCCATCCGTTACTTTGGGCAACCTGCCCAGGTGGTGACTACTTGCCCATGTGGCACATGCATCCTCCCTTCGATGGGGAGAAGTCCTCTGGGCCAGCACAGAGCTGATGATGTGGCTCACCTCCCCTCGTGCCAACCAGTTAAAAACCAAGCATGTATTTAAGATTTCCCATTTCTGGTAGACTTCCTCCCCACATGCCCACCACCTCCACCTGCCCAGTAACCCCACCTTGTTTCCCATCTCTGCTACCCTGGTGCTGCATGAATGGCCTCACAGCAAGCCAAAGGAAGGAACTGGTTTGGGTTAAAAATACATGTTTCATTAGGTTGGTGGTAACTAATTTACCTTCCTTTATTCCAGTGCCAGCAGGGTTCGCGGAGCTTTGCCAGGGTGGGAAGAGGCAGATGCAGGTCCAGGCAAGAGGGCCGCACTGCTGCATGGCAGTTTAAGGCACAAGTGCCACCAGGGCCCCAGCAAGGTGCCAGGAGCCTCCTCTGCTCACCAGCATAGTGGCACTGCAGGAGCTGCCCTCCAGAAAGCACTCTTCTCTTCCTGCTAATGCAGAGGGAGCCCAGGTGACTAGCTAACACCAGAGCTTTAACTCCTACCCAGGTGGAATTAAGCAAGGTTAAGCCCATCTCTGATGGCTTCCAGAGGCCCCAGAAAAGGCTGCAGCAGCAAAGGATTTGAATCTAGGTTTTCACGGCTCATGGCCTAACACCTGGGCAATCTTTCCTCTCTGGGGGCAGGCATCTGAGAGCCAGAGCCAGGCTCTCGTCTCCGGCATCAGTGGCAAATAATCAAATACCATGACAGCAGAGACAGCTTCAAGCACTTTTCCTCTCAGAATTAATCAGATCATTTTCTCGGGATAATATTTTATTAATATAACTGTAACCCATTCCATTAATACTTTTATTTAGGAGCAGCTGCCTGTCCTGGGCTTACGCTGCTGGGTACTGTGCTGGACACTGGCTGTTGAGGGTCAGTACTTGTCCCCAGTCAGCAACATCTGTAGAGGTTTTCCAGTTGCATTTATACTAATGCTGAATAAAGTCCAGGTCTCCCTATTTCCTTGTCAGCTGGTTGCAGAGAAGAAGGGTGTCCGGGTTCCCTTCAGGGGGCCAAAGAATCCAGTCGACAAGCTTAAAGGAGTGGATTTCTAGGAAAGCAGGATTTCAGACAGCTTTGTGGGGCTCTCCCCACTGCCAGTGCAAGAAAATAATCTCTTTGGCTGGCTCATCCCGTATTAGCTTCCCGATCCATCCTCCAGACTCTTGAGCCAGGGCCATCCATACTTCATTAGTTCACTGAGCCCTGTTGCACCTGCCACATACATGTTATTAGGTCACTGCTGATTAAATAATTCAGTCTTTCCAAGATGACAGTCCTCAAAAAAGTGGGTTATGTGCTGAGGCAAATCCTGTTTGCCTCAAGGAAGCCTGGTGGTATTGGCCAATGTCATTGGGTTGAGAGAGGTTTTTGATGGAGGAAAAGGAGCTGCAGTAACTGGCTGGCTTTGTCAGAAATATAGGCTGTGATTTCTCTGCCCCTAAAGTGTTTTCAGAACAAAGATCATTGCTCTCCTGCATCTCCAGGGAAAAGAAACGAGAATTCAGTTTCATGAAACTTCCCCATAGAAAAACGGAAAAAAAAACAGAAAAAAAGAAAACTCAGCTAAACAATTACAGGCTGTTGCCCAGACATGAAATTTGTGCAGGCTACAATAAGCAAAATACAGCAAGGAATACCTTCTGATTTCTTTTACAAAGCTGGATATGGTGGTTAATACAGATGTGGTTCCCATTTCTAATAGGACAGCGTTGGCTTCGTAGAAATCACAGAATCACAGACTGCTTGAGGCTGGAAGGGGCCTGTGGAGGTGACCTGTTCCAAGCCTCCTGATCAAGTAGAGCCACTTACAGCCAGTTGCCCAGTATCATGGCCAGATGGCTTTTGGGTGTCTCCAAGGATGGAGATTCCACAGTCTCTCTGGGTAACCTGTGCCAGTGCTTAGTCACCCCCACAGTGAAAAAGTGTTTCCTGATGTTCAGAAGGAGCCTCCTGCATTTCAGCCTGTGCCCATTGCCTCTGATCCCGTCACTGGGCACCTAATAGCCCCAAACACTCTGGCAGTCTTTGCTGAGAAGGTAAGCCTCAATGCTAGAGGAAAATACAGCTCATGTTTGTTTTCTTCTTTTTGGTGGGTTCTTGGAAGGCACAGTCACTTCTCTGGCAGAAGAAGGACCTTTAGAAGAGAAGTTAGAAACACTCCTTTTGTTCATAGCAACAGGAACTCCACACCCAGGCATGTCAGTCTGGCAGCTTTCACGCTCTGCACTTGATACCAGAGACAGGAGAGGTTTGAGTAAAATAGTAGCCATTTTGACACTTCAGATACTTTGATTTATAATCAATAATAACTGTTCAAAACCATTACATACTCCCTGAAACTTTTTGGGGAATGAAAAGGATAATACTAAAGTTGTTTGAGGTTTTTTTGATACAGCTATTACTTGCACACTGGGTAGAATGCTTTAGGATGGCAGCAATGCTGTTAAGCGTGTATCGACAGCTGAGCAGCACTGCTGCCTATTTGCTTTCTCTGAGTATTGACTGCATTTCTTAAAGCTCCAGCTGCTGGAAGCAAGGGATTAAAAAAAAAAAGGCTTAGCTTTAATTCTGAAAAATCTGTGGTCAAGTATTAAAAAGGTGCCCTGAATAAAGATTCAAGAGCCAGAAGTCACATTAAACAAGATTGCCATTTAATTTTCAGTTCTTGCTGTTTTTAAGCCCACCTTGTGGTTTTGAAAGCTGGATTCATAAATTCTAGTCACTGGGGCTCGTAACACCTTGGCCAAAATGACACAGGCAAAGGGAAAATCAAACCCTTTTAAATTGTTTTTCCTACTAATCTCATAAGATCCTGTAGAATTTCTAAATTTTATTTTTACCACTTCCGATTTGTGCTGACTGTTGCATTTTCCTCAACTTGGACAATGAAACCAGACCCGTACTGTGGCTACTGTGACCTGCAGAATTACTACTTTAAACCTTCAGCACCTGCCTACACCAAATTTACAGATGCAGCAAGCAAATTCATGCTCTCCTACATGTCACCCTCTTCCCATTGTATTAAAGGATGCATAATGAAACTTTTGTCACAAAATAACAGCTACTAACACATACATCTAGGTTGAGGATTAACATAAATAACTTGTGCCCTTCTAACAGATGAGAGGATTATATGGTATCCTATTGTGTAGGCAGTAAATAATCAACCTGATTTCTTTTCAACAAAAGCTAAATTTGAAGCCTGAATTATTACTTCTTCCCTAATGATTAAAGACAGCTGCATAAGGCAAAATGTGCAGTGATGTCTGAGCACAAAAATGAGAGCAACTCTCAAAAGGCTTTGCAAAATTCTAAGAGCAATAAATACTCCTATTTAAGGGAAATAAAAATTGAGATATTTATAAATTTTATTAGAACTAATTTTGATAACTCACCCCTCTCCTGCCTTTGATCCCACTTTTTCTTGAGACTAAATAGATTAGACTGCTAATAAGACACCTCAGGATGTAAAATTACCTTGCAAAATTGTCCTTTTCCCTGGGAGCTTCCCAAGCCCAGGCTCAGAGTTACCATTACCATAAGCTGCAGAGCAACTCCTGAGCTCAGGATTTGCATTCTCAGGAGACACACACAGCGATGCTGTTATCTGAGGCAGTGGGAATCAAAGCGCACAAGGTCAAAGGACAATTTTTTATCTGTCTGAAGAGACACCTTTTTTAGCACTTTTTCAGGGAGATACAGGCTCTCAGTCAGCTAAGGCCTGAGGTTTCCTTTCCAGTTCATGCAGAAACTTTTTCCATGCAGTTCTCTCAGAGATGCATGGTTGCAGAGTATACCTGCTACGGGGCAGGGTGACTCACACATGCTTCTGATGTTTTTTTAAAAAAATATTACTTTAAAACTATGTCTCAGGTTGGATGCAAGCATTGAGGAAAGAGAGTGAGAGACAAAGATTTGCACCTTCTTTTGCTGACTTGTACAGTGCTATTTACAAATTCTCTATCTACCAGGATGATCCCACTCTTTCAGAATGCTACCTGATGTTTGCAGGGCTGCCAGATAGAAAAAAAAATAAAAAAAAAAATATAAACTCCTGGGTGTCATGATGTTGTGTTTTATGGAGTCACTGCTTTAGAAATGAGATGACAACAAACTGGCTTCAGCTCTGACAACCCTATTTTAAAAAAAAAAAAAAAAGGTGAAAAGTCTCAGAGACAGCAAAACCAAGTAGAGACACATAAATGTCTGGGAAAAAGACAGGTTGAACAGATGGGAAATTCTCTGTCTATACTTGAGAAAAGTAACAGAGGAAATGAGGAAAAAAACCTATCAAACAATGAATAGAAAATAGAAAAGTAAAGCAGAAATGTCTGTAAATACTTCTGTTTGTATAGAGGTGACACTGTTGAGTGTGTATTGCAGGTATTTGTCTGTCTCAATTTACAGAGGAGAGGAATTGCTGTCATCAAAAATGTAGCAGATGCTGGCCTTGAGCAGACTGCAGCAGTCCCTGCCTCAGGTTCCAGAGATGGCAGAAGTGCCCGCATGTCAGCCAAGGCAGCGGTCATCCAAAGTCTATTTACTGAACTGTTTCTCACAACTTTGGGGTTCTTCCCTCTTCCTCCAACATTTTTTGGCACTGCTCGATATCAGAGTGACATCCTGGACGAGGTGGGCCAAACTGGAGAAACAGCTCTGTGTGTTCTGCATTAGTGTTGCTATTAGTCTCAAATATTATTTCTGTAACTTTACCCGAACTCCATCAAGCACCCTCAGGTTTCTGTGCTCAACGTCTGAGCCAAGTGCAGGTTTCCACATACTGTTTTGATATCCAGCTTGCAAAGCTGCAAATCCACAATGAGATGATCTCCACCCAGTTGATATGTCATGAAGAGGCCACTGTGCTTCATTACCTGCAGCCAAAGCCACCTCCAGAATCAACCCAACCAAAGCAAAGTCGTAAATCCAACCATACATTTGTACATGTGAACAAAAGCACGCCAAGCCCCCAGGCTATGGGCTGAAAGCAGGACCAGCCAGAAAGCACCTGTACTCTGCTCAGTCCTTCCAGTTTGTGCAAAAACAAGCAATTGCAGGGTGCCAGACCAATTTAGAAAGCAAGGCAATGAATCAAACTAGAGGGAAGGCTGAGGAAGTATGGCTGAGGGTCCAACTCATTAAAATATGCAGTAAGCTAAGTTAGCTTCATAGCTACAGTGCAGGAAATCAAACTGCACTTCTCTTCCTCAAATTAGAGCTTACCCATGGTGATAAAACTCAGGGCCGGAGGAAGACACCGATGGCCTCCCTTAGCCCCTGCAGTCCATCACTAGCCCTTCTCCTGCCACACCTGACACAAACACCTGTTATTTGTTTGCTGTGGCTTTGACATAGCTCTATCTATGGATACTTAATGGCCAGCTCTAACTGGACCATGACATACCTGCAGCAGCAGTTTGAAAGGCTGTAAGAATAAATAAACAGGTCTAAAAATATGTGTTACTATTTTATACTCTTTACTCCAACCATTAATGTGGGTGGTTGGAGTAAAGAGGCTGAAGTAAAACACAAAGGCCAGTTCCAAACCAGAGCCCCCTGGGATGCCTGGATCAAAGTTCCCAGCTGAGCATTTTTGCAGTAACAAATTCAGAAAGCATATCCCTGAAGAGCTGCCTTCTGAGTAATACAAACACCCAGATATTCAGAGAGCAATCGAACTAACAGCTTTTTTTTTTTCCTTTTTATTTATTTATTTTTTTTCTGCCACGTGGTATGGTACTAAAGACTGGAAACAAACTTTTTCCTAAGGTGGGCTCTTTTAATCCCAGGAGAAATTTTGGCTGATAGCTTCAAGGAACTGATGAGTCTGGCACCACTGGTTTCTTTGGCATCCAAGCTGAGACATCCAAAAGTGAGTTGCTTTTCTGCTGGTGGAGAGTCCCCAGATGTCTGATCACTTTTGGAAGTAAACACCTCCATCACCCAGGGTGAATTCTCTGAAGGGAAACTGCTGTAAACAACTCACTCATGAAATAGGAAGCCATTATTTCTCACTTGAGTATACAGTGTCCTTTAGGAACAGCACAGGGCTGGAAAACAAGACCCAGGTGAGATCATGTGCTGGCTTTTTCCTCTCAGATAAGTGCATGAAAACTGTAGTAAACAATACATGCTCTGTATCAGTCTGCTGAACATTGGTATCACTGGCTTAATGCACCCAAAACCTGTGACAGACTGCATAAACTACTGAATTCCATAAGTGATCTTGGAAGGGAATAGCTTGAGCATCAAGTGGCAGCAGCCCTACATCCAAAGCCTCCTGGTAGCAAGGTGTCCAGCAGAGCTTTTTTTAACCACATTATACTTTCCTATAGGGGAGGAATTAAGTGGGGGAGGTACACTGACTTCTCTAGTATCTCAGAAGCAGGATTACTCTTCTTAAGTTATGTTTTCCCTCCACTGGGGTCCCACCAGAGCTGACATACTGCCTCCTCCTCCACTTCCCTCCTTGCTGGGCTCCGCATGCTGTTTGCTATCACAGGGCCAGACACTCGCACTGCTCCACCACCGCTCACCTCTGCAGGGTGAGGAGGTCTGCAGCAGAGCCTGTGAATTTGCTAGCTGTTTCATTTAGCCAGCTATCCATGTTTCATTTAAGACCACAGCACAGTGATACATAGGTTCCCACATGTGAACCAAGGATGGGAAGCAGAAAAACCAGTGTTTCTTGTGGGAGCAGCCTCGCCAAGGAGAGACTCCCTCCCTCTCTCTCCCTCCAAAACCAGTCCAGATGCAATACATAGCCTTGGTCTTGTCTAGCCCATCACATTTCTGATGCATAAAGCATCCTCAAAATGTCATCAGGTAACGCATTCTTTCCACCTTGCGCTATTTAAATTAACAATCAATAAACACAAACCAATTCAGGATTTAACTGGGAATACCTATCTGGCACTTAGCAGGGCGAGTACTGTGATAACACAGCTGGGACACAGCTAATGCCACCACTTCCAGGCACGTGCCCAGAACATTGGGTGTCAAGGGAACACTGGGGACTGGACAGCCTGCTGCAAGCTGACCAAGGCTCCCCATGCCAAGGCACATCTGATGGAGGGCACACTGTGGCCAGGTTACTGGTGGGGGGGGCAATACAGGAGGAGCAATGAGACCACCAGGAGAAAGAGCTCTGACTCAACTATGGGGACTTTGTTCCTTTGTTCATTTTCCCTTCTTCTGCTTTGCCACAGAAGCCATGTAAGCATCCCATCTAAGCAGGCATGTTTGTGAAGCAGTGTTACCTTAAAAACAGCAGAAGGATAAAAAAGGAGTTTTGATGCTTCTCCTATTTCTTTTCTTTGTCACTTCCGCAAAAGAAAACTTTTTTTGTTCTAGAGCAGGAAGATGCATCTTTTAACTTTTCAGAAAGATTATTTGGAACATGACTTTAAATTTGGAGAGCTAATCTAGATTTTCATGAAGACACCCCAGAGTATCATCTAATTGTAAGAACTAAGAAAGAAGGAGCCATCTACATCTATCATGCTGCTGATGCAGAATAGCTCCCTACAGGATATTTACAAGTTTTTAACGCCTTGGCCTTGTGCCTCACGTGCCCCAGAGATGTACTTTAGGCCAATAAACCATCTCTTGTCATGGCTTAATGCTGTAAGAATTAATTTATCACCAATTATTTCCTCTTTTAAAGCCCAGCTCTTTGAATAGCTGTGACATAATTCTTAAATATCCTACTAGTTAAAGAGCAGAAGTACCCTGTCCTCACCAGCTCCCCACCCAAGAAAGCTAGCTCTCCAAATGTTTCCTTTTCCCAGTTTAATTTCAGCTCTTGCAGTTCACGAGGGGCTGAAAACCCTGATCGTGGGGATGCTGGAGGGAAAGAACTAGCGGCCCGCGCGT
>NW_008590012.1:35634-53899 GCF_000691845.1 Merops nubicus
TGCCTCTGCCTGGGCATCCTCCAACCAAGGGCCTGCTGGAGGCTTGGAAGGGCTCTTCCTTCGTGGTGGTGTCATCCAGGTTAGAACAGGATGCACCTCTTTGGGATTAATCACAGAGCCAAGTCCAAGTTCTGACAAAACGAGGCCTGACAAAGTAAAGTGAAGTTTTGACTTAACTGAAGCCTAAGGAAGTATGATTTCACTTTAAATAAGTCTCCCTCTGTCTCTCTCACATCCACAGTCCCAGTGTAAGTGATTTCATCTTCCACAGTTGAAGGTTAGGCATTTCAACACTGTATTTTTCCCACAGCGAGTCGCAGTTTCTGCTCTCCTGGCAGATCTGCACAATCGACATCCTAAGTAAACCACAAAAGCAAGGCAATTTGAAGTTATTGGACGCTTTTATTTTAACGTAGCACCCAGCTCCATATCACATACACTTTCCAAAATTAGATGGGCATAGTATAGAACACTATACATTTTGCAGCTTACAACATGGACAGTTTGCAGCTGTGAAAACAAGTTGCTTAAATCTGGCTATCTACTTTATAAGTTAAAATTCAAAGATATATAATAGCCCCAGGGTATTTTTTTTTTAGATTAACGATAATGCCTGCAGTATGATTTATTTATACCAAAAATTCAGAAACAGAGTAAAACATAATGCCTATGCTCATAGCACATTATCCTGAAGACAACTGAAAAAAGCTTCAGAATACATCATCTCTTCTCAAAGGTACTGCATCAACTTAGATTTTTTTTCCTGAAAAAAATACTTTTACTCTTTAGTCAATAAAATACGTGGCTTCAGGAAGGCCTCCCTTCTTTTGTAATCCTGTGTATTTTCTTGTCAAGGACTGTGTGTGCTGAAGGCCAAAGGGCTGATGGTGCTGGAAAATGGACAGCCCTTGACTAGCAACTTCTACAGACTTTCTCCTGATCAGAAGCTCAGCTGGGAGGAAGGCAGCTTACATATCACCAAAAGGCAATTTGCATATCATGCCCATCCTAAATGCTTCCTGTGAAGGGTTCCAAGTCCTAACCACCTCTTTGTGGTCACTTTACTCAGCAAGTTGTCACCACCTCATGCTGCTTAGTCCTGGCAGTGTCAAGCTGGGACTGTCTGCATGACAGCTGAACAATTTCCTCTCCTTGATGTGGATGCAGAATTCCCAGCAGCAAAACTATTGCCATGCACGTAAAAACAGTTTGGAGACAATCTTTTGAAGTAAAAATTATATTCACCAACTTACCAAATAGCAGGGCTGAATCCACCAATCACTGACATTTTTGCTACATCACCAAAACTCTCTGGAAGAGAGAACTGAGAATGTCTGGGAAGAGGTGGTAATGTTTCTACTGCATCCTAGCATAAAATTACTACCTAGGAGAAGGACATTGATTGTTAAGGATTAATACTAATGCACAAGCAGCTTGTTTAAAAGAACGCCTCTAAAATGAAAGCTGTTTGCCTTGCTTAATTACCAGGTCATTTATATTTAAAGGCTCAAATAAAAATGGCTTGATCTTCAAAGGCAACCAGTCATGACACTTAGCTGAACATTTTTCGGTTTTCACCACTAAGTCACCATCTATTGAAACAAATCTTTCATAGAAAGGTATCAGGTGGTATCAACATTAACAGATCTGTAAAGAAATGCATGATGCAAAGAAGACACATGAGTACACACACAATGAGGAAGATCCTTATCTACTCTGTCTAGTCTTTTCCTGCAGACAAAACTATTTAATTTTCCAAATCAGAACAGTTGCAGGAATTTGAAGACTTAGAAGGGGCACCAGGCTCATGGTCAGCACATCCTCTCAGAGGCAAAGAAGCCATACTCCAGCTCCTATTCCCAGCTACCCTCTCTTGCTGTGCATGTTTTGCCCTATTTAAGTGCCTACAGAAAACATGAGCAGAGGAGAGTGAGACCTCAGGTGTGGGAAGCTGCTCTCACTCTTTGGTCTGGCTGTAGGCTGGGACAGGCAGACCCTAGCTGCTGTTCCATGTCGTGCATCTCAGGGGCTTAAAGCTGATTGCTCTACTGTAGCTCAAGGAAATGTCCTGAACGTTAAGCAAGCTGCCGGTGAGGTCTTCCTTTCTGATCAGATGGTCTGTCTTGGGTCTAGGAGCATAGCCCACCCGAGGTTTCAGAAAGTAAAGGTTTCTGCAAGAAATTATGATTTTGCTATACCCACATTTTTCTAAAGGAAGAATATTTTTTGATAAAAACTGTGATATTTGATTTATATGTGGATTTTGACCAGCCAGGGTCTGTTAGGGTCTATAGAAGCCATGTGTGTGGCTGCATGGAGCAGCTGCCAGAAGCACTGTCTATAGCTTCATGAAGCCTTATCCTCTCCCTCTCAAAATGCTAACAGCCTCACAAAAAAAAGACACACTTTTTCATTTTGGTGTGGGCTATCATGAAAGCTTAAGTACCGAGACATACAGAAGAGTAACTTCCTGCAGTGTATGCATAACACACCAACATTTCTCCATGTATATTTTGTCTTAGTCTCTATGTGAAATAGTGTTATCACCATCATAGCCAACATTTCACCAAAAAGAACATAAATTAACTCACACTGTAGGCCTTGAAGCCAAGTGAGGCATTTGATTGCAACCATAAAAATGCAGGGATGGTTAAATTCTTAATTTATTTAAGTCCTGTGGTAGAGTAACAACTGCGTAAATATTTCATTGTTGACTAACCAAGTATCCTAATTTCCAGGGAATGAAAACAAACCCTGTATGCAAGAAGAAAAACATTTGAAAAAGACACATAAGGCAGACTCTTCCACCCATTCTTTGAACAGCATTTATTCCATGATTAACCTAAGTGAAATAAGTAAGGTGTTTCCCTCTCAACAATAAGGGATCATTCTAGAGGAAGCTCCTATCAAACACGAAAAAGGCCTCCACTGCCTTAAAATTTGCAATGTGCACACTTCTTTGTAATCATTGAAAAGCTTTCCTTAAAAAAAATCCATTAAAACCCAAAAAAACGTGCCATATGATTATTTCCTATCAAACAGTAGAGCCTTATTAAGCAAATGACAAAGTAAGAATGAAAAAACAAAGAGTGAGCACTTCATCTCATTAAAATCTCAGGAATGGCTCAGTGTAATGGAGGCCTGAAATAAATGGTAACTTCTGAACAGTACCATTACTAGCAAGAGGGCAGTGGCTGTTTTGCAGCTTCCCAGAAAAGTTTGCACTTCTCACATTTTGTCATGGACTAGGAATGACCATCTGCCCCCAGCTATGCAACTGCAACACTCGCACAGAAGGAGTCCCAGATCAAGAGAAATGGTTGTGGCTTGTTGACATAGTGATGTTTAATTGAATCAAAACCAATGCGATACAAAACCCCACATCTTCAGTAACAATTCTGCAAATTATTATTTTCACCTTCAGCCTTCTGCATCCGTGTCCCACATCCATATCCCTTTTAGCAACATTAGGCTGTTTCCCCATCATTTTAAACATGGCCATGGATGACTTTCTTATCTCTCAACAGAACTTTTGGCTACTCTAGTGTCCTCTGATAGCCTACCACAGCCATTCCACGACACACCCCAAAGGGAGGCTACTCAGCTGCTTCAAAGCTGCTTCTCCTTCCTCGCAGCCCCAGGGCCACCCTACAGCTACAGGGAAAAACATCACACCAATAACTGTAAAAAACTGTTATGCTGTTTCTGCAAGGCAAAGGCGTACACTTAAATTAGGTCAGTGAACAACAGGATATGAAACACATGCAGCCTCATGTTTAAGACGTTCCCTTGCAGTGAAGCAGACGCTATATCCATGGAGGGAGCAGGGCTGATGTCGTTATGTCTGAAGTCACCCGATCTAAAAGTACTGGCCCAAGAAATGAAATATTAGTTAGCCAGCTTCCCCTGAGAGAACTGAGACTGAAGTCAACAACCACTGCACCCATGGAAAAATCACCATGGGATTCAGCTGGCCCTGAATCAGACTGAGATTAAAAGTTAATCTTTGCCTCCTCACTTAGAAAATAGATGGGCATTAGCAGCTTCATCCTACCAGTAGCATCTCCAGCAAGGTGCAAAGGAGCCTTAAGGAAAGCCTGTTGTAGAAGACAATTATTTCCATCACATATTTTAAAGACTCATATACAGCACTTCTGTTATCTTTCTTCTTTTGAAATATGGTTCTGGTACACATCCTTAAAAGAAATGAGCAGCTATTAAGCCAACAAAGCAGACTAATACAAATGTACATAGAACAGCTTTTATAAAAATGTCCCAAATGCATTTTTAACCTCTTGTTAGAAATACACTGTTGGTTAAAAAAATAATTTAAAAAAAAAAAAGGTGAGAAAGAAAAGCTGTAAGCCAGTGATATCAAACATACTAAAAGTATGCAGGGACACCGGCAGTTGCAAGCAAGCGATCAAACACTGGTGATAGGAAACAGTTATAGCTTGAAAAAAATGATTTTTTTTTTAATTTCCAAAATAATTAGATTTTAGTATCTTTTACTGTTCTCTCATATGATTTGAACTTATAAAATACAAGTTCTCTAGCATCAAAATATATCGGTGATTGCATAATAAACAGTACTAAGAAAATAATTATCTGACGTGATTGCGGCTAAAGACTCTGTATGTCTTCCGAGTTTTATTCCTGCAGTACATTAAACCCACAGGCACTCTACCGTGACACGAGCCTGCAGGAATCAGTAACATCCAGAAGCTCATCTCAGAGGATGAGTTTCAAATTTAAGCAAGAATTCAGGAACGCTGTGCCTCTTAAGGATCAGGGCAGGAGGTGCTGCCAGAATGCGTATAAATCAGGAATTCTTTACATAAATAAAATACTCTCGGGTTATTAATTTCAGTGCTAAACTGCATTTACACGTTAGGCTGGGAAGAGGGAGGAAAGAAGACGAAGCATCCCCCGGCTCAGAAATAGCCGGCAGTCCGATACTTGTTTTCTGTACCTTCGTCCCCTGCAAAGGCAAAGGCGCAGCGGGGTGAGGGGAGCCCCAAGGGGCCGGCTCCTCCCCTCGCGGGGCGGCGCACTCTGCTGGCGCCGCTGCACAGCCGCGCTGGGCGTCACAAGACGGTGACGGGCCGGAGCTGCTCCAGCTGCGTTTCCAAGGCAATTCGCTCCTTGTGAACCTCCTGCAGGAGGGAGAGATGTGCCGTTACTTTTTGGGGTGCCTGCATGCACCACCCCGCTCTGGTGAAGAGCAGCCAGGCAAACTGCTGGCAGTGACTGGAGGCTCAGGGCTCTGCTGTTTAAGCAACTCTCCTTGAGGTCTCAGAACACGGTACCAATGCCACATGACCAGCCCACGCAGCCATATCCCTCACAGAGGGGCAGTACAGAGGCTCAACCACTTGCTCAGGCAATTATGGGGAGGATCAGTCATCCACTGGCTAGTGGAATAACCTGGGATGCAGCGAAGCTGGCCACAACTGGCCATTTTTTACCAAATAAAACCAGATTATCCTGAAATCACATTTTCTTCAAAACTGCCTTCTGAGGATTCACACAACTGACCTCTTTCCTTTTGGAAATGAACGAGACAGCCTTTCTAAGATGATGCAGACTTTGTAATCTACCTCTTTGGCAGCTGCAGCAGGAAGATCACGACTCTCAGTCAGAAACCAACTGTGAAGGCTTCAGGGAGCAGGGATTTTGGAAAAACTCTACTGGTCTCAAGGCTGCTCCTGTACTGAAGGGGACACAGCTCTCACTGACCTCTTGTTAAAGAGCTCCCTGAGCAGTATGGGAGTCGGGCTGACCTATGACTGCTCCCGGCTTGGGCACCCCATTTGGGCAGGCTCAGAGCCCCACCATGGGAGTGCACTGAATACTCTCTGGGCCTCAGCACAAGCTGTGCCCAAGGGGTACCTGTGAAGTCTTCTGGTATCCACAAAACCAGAAAAGCCCTGCTCCACCATAAAGCTTCCAGACAGCTATATGACCTGAAGTTATGGGGTTTTTTTCTCTTTTGGGAACTTAGGCAAACCTCTCTGTCTTTCCCTGCTTCTCTCATCCTGCTGTAAAATACAGGTAACAGCACTGGCCTGCTTCAAGGAGGTCGGGGACTTTAAGCATGCTGCCTCTAGTGCATGGAAGCAAGTAAGAGCTTAGCCAAAGAATGATGGCTATATGTGTCATTAAAAACTTTCATCTCCATGCACATTTCAGTTGCTGTCCTATATTTTGCTGTGATTTCCATACAGAGCAGTCACCCTGCATGTCTCTTGGGAGATCCCTGAAAAGCAGTTAAGAGATTATGTTAAGCAACATTAAACGTGGAAGCAAACTTTCACCTTGACTGAAGAAAAAGTGCAACTGGGGGTTCACCTCCCTTTCCTGACAGGTGTGTTCATAACATGCAACGAAGAAAAAGCTGCAGCAGATGAAAAAAATAAAGTCTGTACTACCTTTGGACTAAGACAAAAGAAGAACAAGAAATTACATTTATAAGAAAACAGACCCTTGAGGACATGTTAAAAGACAAGTCAGCAGACATTAAAAATCGGCGTTAGATGTTCACGTAAAGCATGGTTTAGCCAGTCCATGGGCACAACTTACCAGAAGACAAGAAAGCTATGCTTGAGTTGCTCTTCTGCACTAGGTGACATCATCACATTATCAAACTTTTTCAGATAGACAAAGTTCACCTTTTAGACTTATTTTTAAGTGCCAGTGGAGCTGTAGGCCCATAGGTTATAACTTTTCACAGAAAGATTCATCCTACCCACGCATACAGCACAGTTATTCCCTTCCAGAAAGCAGGAAGGAACGCAGTAGGTCTCATCTGAGAGGATGAACAAGATTCTCTGCTGGAGGTGATATGTAACTGATGGCAGGGAGGTTTTTCATTGATTTTCAATGCATTCCTTACCTTCAGCTGCTGCTGGAGCTCACTGTTCAACCTGGTGAGCACAGCATTGGCTTCTTTGTTTTTTCGTATAGCTGTCTGAATAGCCCTTTTCTGCTTGGAAGACTGTCTGCCAGACACATAAATACAAAGCATTTCAATTAAGAGCTTCAACAGGAGGCTCATGCCAGAAGACTAGTCTTCCATTTGTCATGTCCATACTCTCTACACAGTGGACTTCACACTTCAAAGACAAGGTACAAACTACAGATCTAAGAGAAGAAAAAATGTAACACTGAAACGAGATGGCTGAATCAGGCAGACTATTTGGAAGTAAAACCATCACACTTGTTAACCTGAATGACAGAAATACTTTAGGCTGTCTTATTTCAAAATCACTGCATTCTGACTCATGTTAAGAATAATCCCTGAACAGAGATGCATATTGCAGCATCTTT
Organism: Merops nubicus; assembly: GCF_000691845.1. Lineage (NCBI taxonomy): Eukaryota > Metazoa > Chordata > Aves > Coraciiformes > Meropidae > Merops > Merops nubicus. The sequence continues at coordinate 42,964 of NW_008590012.1, forward strand.
GCATTAGCTGTTTTCAGACCCTTGTAGAGTTTAAAGATTCAGAAGTGGTTAACAGAAAATACAACAAAAAGAAAGAAAAAAAATACATTCTGTGTGTAAAGAAAGGACATCTATATAAAAAGACTGTCTCGGATTTTTTGAGAAACTGCTGATTCTGATGTTTTTATATTTCAAAAATTAATCTTTCTTTTATTCAAAGCAGCGAGTTCCACCAAAACCACCTGATGTCATAAACAGGAATACATAGATGGCTTGTGGGCTTTCCTCATCTCTTTTGCTGCTTAGATAAAAGATACCTCTCCTAGTATTATTATTATTATTACTCTACAGCCCATGGTAACTGATCTAGAGGAAATGACAGTTAGGCAGACAGGTAAATAAAGAGACGGCTTGGTACATAAGGAACAACCTACTCCAAGTAACAGAGGTAACAGCAGGAAAAAGGAAAAAAAAATCCAGAAAAAAATGGCCAAATATCTAAGCCCCTTTTCCAAATAGATTATCTTAAAGTTTTATATGAGGCATCAAGAGCTCTTTAATGGCAAATTTGATTTACAACAGATGTCCTATTTAAATAAGGTCCATGGTGCTATACAGTCCCCCTTAGCTCTTTCTCTTAACTGAGCTGATGGCGCTGATCTTTGCAAGAGAATCTGTTATGCAGCCCAGATAGGTCTTTATGCTTTTATCTTCCACTGAACTGTCAGTTTTCTGCTCCACTGTTTTGCTTCAAACTACTCTCCATAGGCTATAAAGTAATAATGATAGGAAAAAAATAAAAACCAGGGCGATATACCTCTATGGTCATTTAAACATTTTAGGAAAGACAGAGACAAGACAGGATTAAGTTGAGATGCTAACAAATGCTGTTATCTTTCTTCGAACCACTATGGAATATGCACTCCCAAAGCACAAAATAGCACTTTAAGAGCATCCTAGCAGTCTTATTACTTATTCTAATCTCCAATTATGCAGCACAGATTCAGTCTACTGATAAACAGTTTGCCAAGAACCACTCAACTGATTTGGGCAGCTTGGCTTTGTTTCAGATTGAATTAGATGTCTTTGCAAGGCTTTGGGTTCAGGCAGGCTAAAATGCACACCGTTTCAGCTGAAGATGTGTCGACCCAACAGGGCTCCAAGTGCCTTGGTCTACCATTTGTACAGCCTCTTCTCAACTGCTATTAAACAAATATATAGTGAAACCCCTACAAGTCTTTGCTGCTGACAGCTTCAAGAGCTATATTTATGAGAGCAAACAACACATGCTGGGTTTGGTAATTATCGGATTATCACAAGTGGTCTACAGCTCAGCTCATACTACTGGCGAGCTCATTTCCAACCTGACCTGTGATGAAGAAATATCACACGGATATGACCAACATCAAGCATTTCATGGCTGAGTTTCCTAGGCATTTATCTGGTTGTATCTGTCCACAAGAATAAGCAAAATGCCAGAATAGATGTGCAAGGCAAACACACACACCCACAGAGCTAGAAGGAGTTGTGTTAGAGAAGTTGAACAGCTGAGGCTTCCTCTTCAGACATGTCTACCAGATACAGGAGTAGCCTCTTTGAAAAGGTTATCAATCAAATATTACCAACGTACACAGTCACTGCAGACTTAATCTGCATTTGAGAAGACTGATTTAGATTTCAGAGACCTGTGTCTTGTGAAACACTCTCAAAAACAAAACTATTAAGCACAAAATTACACAAAGAGCAAACCCTGCCACATCAGATCCCATGGTGCAGTTTGGCATGCTTGGTATAGGTTTTTACTTTTGGCCTGGGAGGTGAGGCTTGACTGCTGGCACGGAAGAAGTCACATTTATAGTGGGAGAAAGCTCGGGGGTATCCAGGCCCTGCGCCTCCGTCCGGAGCTTCCGGCGGGTGGGTTTGGAGGGTGGCTGAGCGAGGACAACCTCCTGCAAAGCAGAAACACAGCAAGATTTAGTCAGGCCATGTGCTTCCTGTCATTAGGCTGGGCAATACCTGTGACACAGAAATTGCTGACAGCCAGCCTAAGATTTCATCATTCTCAAGAGGTACAGAGCTTAATTCGGATCTGGTAACAGCCTCTCAGGTTTCTGACTTTGAAAAAAAGGAACAACAACTCCTGCAAGCCCTTAAAAAATGAAATTATTATACTGGTGTTTTGTCTTCATCAGGCTCTTCAGAACTGGATCGTATAACTCTGTGCATTGGTGGGGCCAAGGGAGAGGTATAAATACATGTACTAGCCCCCAGTTGACCCCAAAGCATTAAAACCAAAACAAGATTTATTTTTAATGATGTTCACTTGGTAAAAAACAATAATCAATCACTTGCATCCTAACTTACTACCTCACCCATCTGGCACAGAGTCTCTCCATTCTCCCCTTCTCTCTTACATGAAGCAACACTGAAAATAGCTTAGCAAGTGTATAAAATTATCCATGCAAAATTAACACGTTGGAAGTGTAGAAGGCCAGCTATTTCTCTTGATATGTTACATCAAAGAAATAAGTCTGGTTTGTAGGTAAAACAAAGAGACTTGGATTTTTATGACTTCAGTGGCTAGAAGTGTTTTCATTATTTTAAATTAAGATATCCTTTCCTCTGCATTAAGTAGTTTCAAGCCTTAAAGCTGTTTTAAATCTGAGATAGAAATATATCCTTTTCAGTGTATTTTATTATTAGATCTTTTTATAAGGGATATAACTGTTACTGCCTCATTTCATGAATGAGAAAGCCAAGACTCAAAAAGATAAGTGACTTGACAAAGGTCATACATTTAGTATCACAGTCAATACCAGAGACTAAACTTTATTATCACTTGCACAGAAGACATTTTACTGGGCTAGATGATCTTCCTTACTATATTTTAGCCAAATGTTAATAAAATAAGAAAAAATACTAAATGTGGAAGCAGTTAATGACCCAGGAATCCTAAGAAAAACCCAAAAACTATAGTAAGCAGCCTGACTCAACAGAAGAGAGTACTGTGAGCAGTACAGAAAGAAATCAACATAAACCCATCAATAGTTTGTTATACAGGACTTACAGTTATTATACGAATTAGAATTATAAAGAAATATGTGGTTTCAATATTAAAAGAAAAAGTGCTGTCATTTCTGAAAAAAAAACAACTTAAGAATATGATGAGATTTTTTTTGACCAGGATGTCAGCACATCAGCATTGAGCAGACCTCAGCTAAAACCATGCTCTGAAATCCCACACATGTGCAGCTCCCTGCACACACACCATATATGTCAACTGAGCACGTGCATACCCCTTCTACACCTATAAACTAAGGAGATGTCAAATGCACAATCCCATTCTACTTTAAACTGCCAAAACCCCACCAAATCCATAGGATAAATCCCACTTTCATTTCAAATGCAATGTTGGAAGAAATGATCCAATGTCCAAACGCAGAGCCCTCTGCAGGAGATCTTTAGCTGGCTGTTGTTCCACCAGGCTTTGGAAGGTGGGTCAGCACTGCACCACCAACCTGCCTCCTGCATCCCACAGCCTGGGGCTTCTCTGTATTTTAGGGATCTAGGTGGGACAAGGGTGAGCATGGAGTTGGTGGACCACAAGGATTTCATTTCCCCAGCAGGGCTAAAAAGCAGAGCAAGGAAGAAGCAAGGCCAGACTAGAAGTAGCATGTGATAAGCACAAGTGGAGCAAGGACATCGCTCAGAAAGCCCTATCACATATAGGAAATGACACCAGACATTTCTCCATGCTCTCCATTAGGGTAAGAAGTGCAATGATGCTCCTTGGGAAAGGTAAGTACTACATACAGCACCTGACAACAGTCCTTGCTTGGGCTAAGCAAAGGTCCTGCGGGTACCCTCTGGCTGCAGGAGGGGCTGGAGCGGGAAGGATCTGCATTTGCCCCTATCAAAATCTCTTCTGGCTGGGACTGGTGGAAGGAGGCAGTGGAAGCATGACCAGGAGTGGGGAAATGCTCACAGACACTGCTAAGGCCACTCCATTCCAGAGCAAGGCCCTCTGAAGAACATCACTGCAACTCTGGTGCTTACTTTGTACAAATGATATGTCCATACAAAACCATATTAGCAACTACACATCTTGAGAAAATCTTTCCCAGTCTATATACACTTAGTGGCAGATCCTGACCTCTAGGAAACAGGTGTGTTTACATCAAAACCAAATCCTCAATAACTGAAAGCAATCACATTTTTAATTACAGTGAGACAGGGGTCAACTACAACCAAACTCTTTTTTATCTTCCCTAAGGCTCCACAAGCCCCTATTGATTTGAAACAAATAGCAAGCTGCCTGTCTTACAGCATGCGCATCAATGTGTATGCACTAAAAGCTTTCTTAATGATTTATCTCAGCTGATGTCACACACCATCCCAGTTCTCTCCAGCACCTTGACCTCCAGAGAAGCTAAACTTATAAAAACGTAACCCTAACCCTCCATTTAGCTGCTTTAAAACTTAAAACAACCACATTTGCTGATGAAGGCAAATCACTCCACAATGGTACAACACGTGCAGGTCTCACCTTTTTTGCTGAACTGTTTTCTTCTGCCTGTGACGGGGGTCTGTTCATCTGAGGATGTATTTCAACCTCAGATGGTTGCTCTGTCTGCAACAACAAATCAGTCATTGCTACACCCTGAAAACGACTACCAGTCACATACAATAAAGCCAGTTAAAGGAAATGTTATACACAAAAGTTACTTTAACGATTCAACGGTAGGGGAAATGGAGATATAGGGTGACAGCTGAATGGATGACATATGACTCCCACAGATTTTTAACGAAACCGTTTTCTTGCATTTTATTGTGCTAGAACAATAAGAAAGAAGTTTTTCTATGAACCGTTAGGAACTATGCCTCTGAATGTAAATGACCTAGGTATCCACAATTTCATCCAGAGTTACCCTTATATCTGAAATATTCAGAGAAAGACTAAGGAGGTTGGGTAAAAGCTAAGACGACCTCGGATGCACCTCGTCACCTTATTATCTCCTGAAACTGATGAAAATTTATTGGAGTAAGACTGTCTTTGAAGTTTGCAAGTCTGGAGTGAAAAAGTCTGAATTATACCAAAAATTCCAGTAAGGTTATTGAAAACACAAATCATAAAAGAAGCCAAGTAAATCTTCTCTCCTCCCTTCTCAAGTTTCAAACAGAAACTGAGCTGAACACTTACCATGCAGGTCTACACTTCAGCAAAACAAAACACCCCTCTCTCAGCACATTTGACCGAGCAGTAAATTAAAATAGTGGGTTAATCCCTTGCTTTGCCTCTCCTGAAATCTTCCCACACCTTTCAATTTGCTTCACTAGGGCAGGGCCCAGTATGTGAGCTCTTGGAGGGCAGCAGGATTTGGAGCAGCAGCAAACACGGTGCAGCAGATTTCTCTCCATAAGGCAGGGGCTGGCTCACCAAGAGGGGGACAGCGGACACAAGTGGGAGGCTGAGGGCATCTGCCACTGCCAGGCAGCCTCTTCTCTTTCCCAGTTTCTGCCAGGCTGGAGCCACGCTGATAACAGCCCCCAGGCAGGAGAAGCAACCCACAATCCTTCTCCCTCTTCAAAAAAGGCTTGTTTCTACACAGGTGAAAGCTTGTGTTTAACACCAAATTCAGGGCAAACCTCAAACTTTCAAGGGGCCAGGATTTTAGCCATAATAATAAAAATAACCTGTCACACACTGAAGAATCCAGTTCGCTGTTGCCAAAAGGTTTCTGCATAGGTCTGTTAAGCTCTGTAGCAGTCACAAACTTCCCAGGCCTTAACCACAAGTTAAACAAAAATGACAGAAAGTATAGAATTGGGTGTATTTAAAAAGGAAGAACTTCTTCATCCTACTGCAGACACAATCAGAGCTTCACAGAAAGGTGCAGGGCAAATACAGTTCTATCAGGCTACTGGTGTTCTCCAACCATACATTCCTCAACATATGCACAGAAGAAGGAGATCTGGGATCCTTTTTTTTGAAACGTATGTGAAATTCCTCAGGAGAGGAGGATAAGGTGTTTTGGCTGACAGGATTTCTCCCACCCCTGCCAGCTCCACTTCTAAGTATGCTACATTTGTAGTGTTATCTGATGGTTAAAAAAACACCGACAACTCAATAATTTTACAGTATTTGAATGTTAGTATCTTAAATATTTGGATTTTAGTAACTATCAGATACTAACATTTAAATTCTGGAAAGCTTTTCACGGGTTGAAGTGCTGCTTCTGTAACAATAGATTTCTGGTACAAATAGGAGAGTGCAATGGAAAAAGCAATCTTTTCTTCTGTCTACAAAAATAAAAGACCTTTAAAAGGCCATTTAACGCAACAGAGCATTTCTTTATCAGCAAGCTGAAAAGCCTATAACGTCCCCAATTTCTGCAACCACTTTTTATACATTTGAAGAAAATGGTGACTCTACGCACTGGTAAAAGTGGCCTGGCCAAGTCTATAAGGCTTTCATGAATGATTTGGGTATAGTGAAACTCCAAAACCCAGCAGAGTCAGATGATAAATCTGGGCCCAAACTACATCACTTTGACAAGTGATTTTTAGGGACAGCAAGAGTAAACAGAGAGCAACATAACATACTGTAAACTCCTCATGGTATAGCTTTGCTGTACAACAGTGAGCAATGACAGAGAGCCTGCTCTTCATGACCCTTCTTGGACAGGGAGCACTAGATACCCCCCTAACCTGGCCAGGTGAGCAGTTTCTGGTGCTTACACTCTTGTTGGAGTCTACACTAAACCTTGCATCAAAAGCAAAAATATATTATTCCACAGAATTAAAAAGAAAGGAGATCAACTCTATGTCTTGAAAAGCCAAAATGCAACTTTTCAAGAACCAATGTCTTTAAACAGGGTAGAAGTAAATAGACTAAACAGACTGGCACTCCACAATGTCAACTGTAAATAAGCAGGAAAACTGAAATCACAGTAAGATACAGGACCTGGAAGAGGAAAGAAAAAAACAAACAACAAAACCAACACCAACCCAACCCTACCCAAACTTTTGCAGAAATAACAACCTCCTCCCTTTTATATATATATATATTTTAAAATGGTCTCATTGCATGAGAACATTGTTTTAAACTAAAGGGAAAGAAAGGGTAAACTGCTATAGAAGCAAATATAAATTGGAGTGTTGATACCAAAATGGGTAAGATTTCAAAAATTTCAGCCGTTTGATATCACAGTTCTTTCTCACATGAGACTTTTTTTACTAGCTGAGTGCTGTGCTGGGGCTGTCAGCCTCACAGCTGTGGCAACCACTGTGCTGCAGTGGCCAAGGCTGGGCCACTGGGCAAAGCTCAGCAGCCAGCGGGACAGGGGCTGGCTGGAGCAGGCAGGTAGTAAAAATAAATAGTTACATTTAACCAAAAAAAAGAAACGAACCAACCAATCAACCAAAAAAAACCTAGATCTGGTGATGCAGCTCATGCGTAAGGAATAAAACAAAGTGATTGCCATGTCCCTAAAGTGCCACCTAGTGGCATGTGGGACAGGCCATTTCTAAGTGCTTTGCTTAAAGATGAGAACCAAAAAATAGCTGTCTGCTTTAGCCAGAGCCTGCAGACTGCGCCTACCCCAGGGCTGGCAGCCAGGCAGGCTGGGCACGGGAAGCCTCGGCTCCTTGGGGCATCTCCTCTCCCTCCCATGCAGGAGCTGGGCCCACACATTACCGATCTGCCAGCAGAGCTTTAAGTTGTCCCCTGCATAATATCTCTATTCCTCAGAGCAATGCGCCTCTGACAGAAGAGCAAAAAAAAGATACAAAAAACGCCCAAGCAGCATAGCACTATGCTGTTGCAGGGACAGACAGCATATAACCCAGACAAAAAAATCTTTTGTTAGCTGCAACATGCATCAATGTAAAGGTTTGCTGATTAGCTACCCCAACAAAGTCCTCTAACCAAGGCCTGAGAGGCTTTACAAGTATCTTTGTGAGCTGATGTCTCCCCATACTGGCCCCACAGAGATGTTAAAGGAAATATAACTCCTGCTTTTTCTTTAGGCAGAGGGATTGTTCGCAGATTTCCTTCCTTCCACTGATTTGGATGTGGGGCGAATGCCAATCCCTGTCCTTCTGGTCATGGACAGAGAGTTGGCCCAAGGTTACTCCAGTCCAAGCTACTAAAGTGCAGTGTAAAGAAAAGTGATTTATCAGGAGCAGCTAAGTTCCCTTTAGTTCTTCATTGTGTTTATACCATGCTTAGTGTAGTCTTTGGGCAACTTATTTCTCATTCAGAAACACATCAATAAACTACCTCCCTCCATCACAGCAATAAATGTCTTAAAATTTTCCCCTATCTTGGAAACTTCTCACATTCTGAGGATCATGTCTTATGAAGAGCAGCTGAAGAAATTGGGATTGTTTAGCCTGGAGAAGAAGAGACTGAGGGGAGACCTTATCACTCTCTACAACTACCTGAAAGGAGGTTGTAGTGAGGTGGTGTTGGTCTCTTCTCCCAGGTTACTAGCAACAGAATGAGAGGAAATGGGCTCAAGTTGCACTAGGGCAGGTTTAGACTGAATATTAGGAAGAATTTCTTTACTGCAAGAGTAGTGAGTCATTGGAACAGGCTGCCAAGGGAGGTGGTGAAGTCACCATCCCTGGAAGTGGTCAAAAAAATGAGTAGGTGTGGCACTTGGGGACATGGTTGAATGGTCATGGTAGTGTTGGGTGATGGTTGGACTTGATGATCTTAGAGGTCCTTTCCAACCTTAATGATTCTATGATTATATAAGGGTTTAAAATTCTACATCACCAGTTTATAAACAGAAAGATTATCCATTATGCAATATGGTCTTCCAAAGGAAAATTCCATTACAGTAATGTAAGTGCTTCAATAGATGTGTCTCACATGTCCACAGAATGGAGTAAGCTACCTGACAGAGGATGTGCTGCTATGCCTGTGGCTGGGCTCACAGCCAGGGTTACAGTAGATGGGCAAGGCATATACTGCCCATGTGCACTACCAGCAGTGCAAAAGAGAGCCTGCAGACTAAGGCAAAGAGTATTTTGATTTTGGGAAGAGTAAGTGACCACAGAAATGAGCAAGACAGTGTTCTATTCTGAATCTCCTGAAGAGCTTCTCACTGCAGACCAAAGTCCAGTTATTAACAGTCAGTATCTCCTTTTTCCCCGGTGCAGACTCCTCTTTTCTAGGCACAGCCATAACCTCCTCATTCTTCCAAACAGAAGATAAAACTGGCCAACAAAGCTTCTGTACAACAGCCACAGCCGCACAAAAAACTGTGGCCTAAGGCCAATATTGAGCATTAGGACAGGTAATTCCTCATTGTTAAGTTGAGCATTAGGAATCACAAATGCTCATTATTTCATCGTATGATCCTTGCTCCATGTGATGATACTTAACAGTACCTTTCTAAAAGAATATGTAATGCTCACTTAAGCACTAAGTGCTTTGAAATCCGCAGACGAAAGATTTTTATAACCATAAAAGAACACATTACCTTAACAACTGGTGCTTCGCTTATATTTCCAGTTCTTTTGCTTTGCAATGCTGGATTATATGTAGATTTCACACCCACTTTTCAAGATAATCCATAACTGATGTTTCAGAACAGAAGGTCTACATGGAGCTTTCTTATTTGTTACCTGAGAGCCGTTTTGCAAGAAGCAAAGTATATATTCAGTCCTTCCCACAATTCAATCTCGCCCACACTTATGCTCTAGGCTAACTTTACACATGGAAATAGTCCTATTGTAGTCAATGGTGCTACGAAGAAATAAAATTATCTCTGTGTATTCATTGGAATAGCCCATAATCATTACCAGCATAGCCCCACCGCTTAGCTTTGCAAAAATGCATTGAGAACAGCTTATCTGTAAAAAAAGTAGGATACTAAACATATTTAATGCTCAGTATGTGCCCACTGCAATCTTCTATCATCTCTACATAAGTCCATTCAAGAGGCATTTCACTCCTTTGTAAATATTCATATTTTTGCGCTTAATGCCAATTTCTAAGAAGTCGAGAAGTCTCAATTCCAGTTTCTCTGGGTCTTGTGCATCGCACACTGAATCATCAATTCTTTTTATTGCTTGCTATGGAAACTGAAAATGGTAAGAGAGGGAGAAACCCATAGGGATGCAAATGCAACAAGCTTCCAGGTCTTAGTGTGGTGCCTGCTTTCTCAGTGCTGTGCAGCCCAGAAGTTTTGATAAGCTTTTTCTTTCCCTGAGCTATCTGAGGGCTGGTGATAAGGTTGAGGAAAAAGGCAGTAAATACAAACAAATTGCTACAACGTTCATCCCATTTGCAAGAAAAGAATAGGACACAGATGGAAGCATTAACAAACTGTTTTAATATTCCACTTCCACAAAACCAGCTTAACGTAAGCTAGAAAGGGGTATGTGCATTCCACTAGGGATATAGGCATTGGATTCTTAGCTTTCTTTGGTTGTTTTTTTTGACAAATGTGAAGACAAATTAAAAAAATTTTACAACACATTTTAATTAAGATACTTGCCTTTCTTTCACTCTCCCAGAAACCTCTTTAGAAAGGATTTTATGGCATACATCAACTACTCCCCAAATTCAATTTTAACTGTGCTAGTTTCCACAACTTCTTAAACCGCAATTTATTTTGTCTGGCTGTTTTAGATTTAATATATAATTTTCATGAGAGGAAGATAATCCACTTGTATTATATTAAAATGGCAGATGGCAAAATCTTTTGTTATAGGAGACTTTCAGTTTTATTATAGTTACAGTCTTCTTCAGCACCTATTGCACTGATTATACAACATATGTTATTCTGCAGCCAAAACTGTGGAGATTATCAAAAAAAGCACAGTGATTATAAATGCAAGCTAAAAAAATTATTCCTTTGGTTTAATATAAAATGGTTGTCTGGGAGAATACCATCATGTATACAAATACAAATACATACTGAGCTGGGTGGTGCAGCTGACA
>NW_008590013.1:0-3561 GCF_000691845.1 Merops nubicus
AGGGTTCAGACCCCAGCATTTCAAATGCCTAACAAAATCTACATCCATTCCATGATAGCCTTCTTAAATGACACATTCAAAGGAGGCTGCATCATAAACATGCTGATTTGTTCCCTCCTCTTTTTAAATATATATGGGGCTAGGCACTAACAAATGTACACATACTCATGCCATAACAAAAAGATACGTTGTCAGGTCTTGTTCAAAGAGATCTTAAGAACGGTATTGCAGTGTCCTTTGGGACAAGGGTGCCTGAACTCCTAGGTACTTCTGATCAGCACAAAGAATTGCATTCTTCATTCTGTCATTTGGACTATTGATTGAAATGGTAGAAGGTCAAACCAGTAAAAAAAGAAAATAAGCCAAGAGCAAGCACAGAGCATTACTTCATATATGAGAAGAAAGAGCAAAATCTAGAAATCCCTCCTAAGCAATTTTAAATTTTGTGACAGCATTAAGCAAGAATCACAAACCTGGGTTATACACAGAAGACTGAAATCTAACCTGCATACCATCCTTTGTGGAAACATTTCTGTAGAGGTTAGTTCTAGGTTTTCTGCAGTAGCAAATCCCAAGATTTTCCTATGCTGCCCAGCTAATAAATTTAGTAAGTAAAATGAACTAGCAGTGTAGATGCAACTTGCAAAGTTCAGTGTTCCTCAATTTCAAAGGAAATATGATTGTCTTCACAACCAACCAACCAACCACCCAATCCTGGGATTGCTACTGTATTAGCAAGAGCATCAAAAGCTGAGTTAGGGCCAATACTTGCTATGTTTTATTATTTTGAAAAAATTGTGTATATATAATTATATATGCGGTTATTCTTGACACTTAAGGTCTGTTGAGATTATGGTCACTTTTGGACCATTATTTGTTAACTGGAAGCTCTGCCTGATACAGATAAACACAACCAAAGTTTCTTTAAACGCACAAGTTCTCAAAGCATTCACCGTGCAAAGAGGATTCAGCTCTACACAGGCACAGCAACTTCCTGTGTATTTTTGCAAAGGCCATGTAGAACTGCAGCAAGCAGAGCTCAGTGCAGAACCTGTCCTGCACAAACAGTTCATTACTCACATTGTGCCGTCCTGTGCTTGCACAAACAGGCAAAACGAGACGTGCAAAATCAGACAAGTACTCTACGCTCAGAACCTACTAAACCTGTGTAGAGATTAGAAGTGCTGCTGCCATATTAAAGCTGCCAATATTCCACCCTGCGCTGGTGGAGGTAAGAAGTTGATAGACATTTACTTGCTTTTTCTGCAAGGCAGATACCAAAACATGTTATGCTGTTTGTATATTTAGATCCAAGGTGTGTGCTTCTTTTTGTGTTTTAGCCTCAGGAAGCAACTAGCAGCTGTAGCAGCATTAGTAAGAAGCTTGCTGAATTCCAGTCAAGACAACCCTTTCAAGGTACAGCTCTCACTGCTGAGTCACAGCTTTTCTCTTTGGACCCATTTCCTATCTTAGTCTTTCATACGCTCCCACAAGCACAAGTAAGAGAAAATCAGCAGAAAAATACAGACTTTATTTTAATCCGGTTTAGGTCATTAGGATGTGTAATTGCTTCAACAGGAGCATAGTTTGTTCCATAAAAAAAATAATGGATTTTATACATTTAACACTACAATTTCCTCACAGAATGGATGCATTTACCAGCTCAGAGGCAGATATTTATGCTGTTTATAATAATACATAGAATTAATTAGAAATAGAAATCCTAACATTGTGTGTACTATTTATATTACTGAAAGACTAAGCACAATGTATGCACAGCATCCTATATCCTGTGACACATTGGAAATTGTGTAGATGTTTAAAGACATTGTTGAATTTGCAATTTCCCCTACTCCAAATAATTGGATTTCATTGGAAGTTGATTAAATTGTTTTGTATCCATAATTAAATTCTTTCATTAAAGACATATTGAAATTAAGCCCGTCCATCACACAAAGGATATAAAGCAACCTACATGGAGTAACTATGACACTATTTCTCACCATGGTTACAACTACTTGACTTAAATTAAACCAAAAATACAACACTACACTTTCTTACGGCAAGAAAACACAAGTCTGTGTACAGTACAACAGTATCTTGGTAAACCCCTGGAGAAACACTACCACTGTGATCTAGGAGGAAAACCCTCTAGCAGTGAAATATCCCATACTCACAACTCTGAGAGAAGAGAGAGTTGTATGGCTCTCCAGAAACTGCTAAAAGTCCTCAGTTAATTACTATTCATTAACAAGAAAAACAAAAGTTGAATTGAAAATACTGTTTTTTATGCACTATATTTTAAAAAATAATGATGAAAAAATCATGCCGAAGTACCTAATGATACAGAAAGTTCTTAAGAAAGGTTTATTTCTTTTAGTCTTGAACTGTACGTTCTGGTTCCCATGCATAAGTGTGGATTTAAAAAAATTACACATGGCTTTGATTTGCAAATACAGTCATGACCCTTTAGTCACCAAAACCCACAATCCTAAATATGCAAGCAATGTCAATAGTTATGTATTAATAGTAGTAGTGAATGCTTATTTATCCAGAAGAGCATACTGAGCTCCCTGGGAGAGGCTGCTTGAAATGCCCTAAGAAAATAACCTGAACAGGGTAAGTAGTTTTTCAATTCACCTTGTTAACCTCACCTCCATCCCTGGAAAAATCATGGAGTGGCTCATTCTGCAGGTCATCTCTGAGCACATGGAAGAGAAGAAGGTTCTCAGGACTAGTCAGACTCGATTTACCAAGGGGAAATCATGCTTGACTAATCTGATAGCATTCTATGATGTGGTGACTGAATGGGTAGATGCAGGGAGACCAGCTGATGTAATCTACCTTGACCTTAGCAAAGCGTTTGACACAGTGCCCCACAACATCCTCCTGAGCAACCTCAGAAAATACAAGCTAGAGGAACAGACAGCGAGGTGGGTTGAGAACTGGCTGCACAATGGAGCACAACGGGTGGTGATCAATGGTGCCAAGTCCAGCTGGAGACCTGTAACTAGTGGAGTCCCCCAGGGATCAGTGCTGGGTCCAGTCCTGTTCAAGATCTTCATTAACTCAGCAAGTTTGCTGATGACACAAACTGGGAGGTTTGACTGACACACCTGAAGGCTGTGCAGCCATTCAGCAAGATTTGGACAGACTGGAGAGCTGGGCCAAGAGAAACCTGATGAGGTTCAAGAAGAATCAGTGCAGAGTCCTGCACCTGGGCAGGAGTAATAAAATGCATCAGTACAGGTTAGGAGGAGATCTGCTAGAAAGCAGCTCTGTGGAGAGGGACCTTGGAGTCCTGGTGGACAACAAGTGTGCCATGGGACAGCAGTGTGCCCTTGTGGCCAGGAGGGCCAGTGGTATCCTGGAGTGCATTAAGAAAAGTGTCCAGCAGAACAAGGGAGGTCCTGCTCCCCCTCTACTCTGCCCTGGTGAGACCTCACCTAGAGTGTTGTGTCCAGTTCTGGGCTCCCCAATTCAAGCGGGACAGAGATCTACTTGAGGGAGTCCAGTGAAGGGCTACAAGGATCACTGGGGGACTGGAACGCTTGCTGTGTG
>NW_008590014.1:0-2250 GCF_000691845.1 Merops nubicus
TCTTCACTGAGAGCATGGTTAGACACTAGAACTGGCTGCCTGAGGAGGTGGTTGAGTCATCAAAAAATGAGTACATGTAGTACTTTAGGCTATGATCTAGTGGTTAGGTAAATTTTGGGAGGAAGATTGGACTTGATGATCCTAGAGGTCCTTTCCAGTTATAGTGATTCTATGAAAGGAAATAAAAAAATTCAAAATCACCGACTTTGCACATGATCCATCTGGACAAACTCATCTGCATCATAAAATTTCTCACTGATAAATTCCCTTTTCTAAATTGACTAAAGTCACTGAAATTTTCTAGGCATGAGAAATAAGAACGCATTAATAGAAACACACACACAAAAAAAAAAAAAAAAAAAAAAAAAACCACCAACTAAAATATTGAAATTTCCTGGGTATTTTTGTGAACTTTAAAACTGAACTTAAGCCTTTCCACAATGGATAGTGTTATATCACTGTCTCTGAAAACAAGCCAGTATCAGGAGACTTTCTGCCATTCAGTACACTTATATTCCCTATCTACTTAATTCACATACATTTAATAGCTGTGGTAACCCATACTTGTTTTTTTTTTTTTCTTCCTGTATTTCCAGTTACTCTTTACTACTACTCATTGCTGTTCCTGTGTTGTGAGCAGGAAGGCTGTAGCAGTAACACCAGCGTGTGCAGCTGAACAGATATCCCGCCCGCCGGCACACGCACGCACACAGCCAGGCACAGACCAGCGTGGAATGCAACAGGCAGCACTCCAAAACAAATTTCTCCTCTACAGACCAGGATGGATGCTGCTAGCTGACTCTCTCTATATACACACATACTTTTATTCTGGTGGCCTCAGAAACCAGATCTGTCCAATAGCTAGCCCCCAATACTCTGTCTCCCCACTTGCTAGTACCTTGCTGTAGAAGTCCTCAGGTTTTGCTGACACTTCTCTTGCAGATACTCAGACCTCTCTCTTGTTACATACACACCGCCTTTGCCCCGCAATAGCTGGCCCAAAACTATGGTCTTTTCTGAAGCTAACTGTCAGACAGTCTGCCCCAGAAGGTAAAAGGACCACCTGGCCAAACAAAACAGCTGATTCACAGATTGCTGGTTGCTCTGCTGCCTGGCCCCCAAACCTACAGTCTCTCCAGTACCTCACTGCCAGACCTTACCTTACTCAGCAGTTAATTTGGCTTGAAATTAGCTGGAGAAGTACATGCAAATGCAGCACTGAATTTCCCTTGGGAAACATTCACATTCTTTTCAGTTACTGGCATTTATACCTTAACAGACAAACAGAAACAGCAGACAGGACTCTCACTGAAGAAAACAGGAATAGCACTTAGCATGCAGATAGGACAGGCTCTGGTGACCAGATGCAGTGCTTAGCCAAGCTTATTGATCACAAGTCTGTTTACACTGAACTCATTTCTCTCTCCTCCCATCTCTTAATTTTCCTGTGCTTCTTCCCCCCAAATTAACCTGATTCCTCCCTTTCCCTGTCTTTCTTCCTTCTCTAACCATCTCATATGAAGTCTCTCACAGGCCCACAATTGCCTTAAAACTTTCTGCAATGTTTATTACACAAACCCAAAGTGGCCTTTCCTCTGCATCCCATCATAAGTCCATATCCCTTTAGGCAATTAAACACCCTTCAGCCTTCAAGGCATTCCGGGACCAACTCCCCTCCCTCTCCCTATGACCCACTGAGACTATGGTCTAGTGGCTATGGGAATGTTGCAATATTCGACTTGATCAACCTAGAGGTCCTTTCCAACCATGTTGATTCAGTTCCCTTCCATTCCCTTCCATTCCATGGGATTCACACCCAGGACAGGAGGATAGTTCTCTTTTGAGAGCCCTACAGGTAGTTCTGCTTGCACACATTAAGATAAAACATTCCTCCACTTACCACTTATTTACATTTCAGGAGATTAGCCTTTAATCATATTACTTATTAATTACTAGCTTTTATCCTTCTAGAAATCAAGTTGATTAAACTGTGCTCTTCTTTCTAAGATTGACAGCAAATTAGTTGTTTCACATTTCCTTCTCTTTTCCTCTTCTCCACATTTATTTATTCTTAACTCTGATGGTCTCATTTCTTTTATAACGAGACACTGTTATTCAGTATTAAGTATCTTCTAAACTTAAATGATTTTTATTCTGCAAGTCAAAGTTCTTAGGTTGTTTTCATACCTCCTGGTCCTTCTCAGGGAGACTTTGATAGCATAGTGCTGTTGCAGTGCGCCTCCTGGAGAC
>NW_008590015.1:0-3828 GCF_000691845.1 Merops nubicus
CTCCGCACCCCTCCGAACCGCCCCGCACCCCTCCGAACCGCACCCCGGGCACCGCCCCTCACCCCTCCGAACTGCACCTGCGGGCACAGCTCCGAACCTCACCTCCGGGCGCCGCACCGCACTTCACCCCTGGCACCACACCCCCCGGCACCGCTGGGGAGTAGCGCGGGGTTAGTCCCTGCCGCGGGGGACAGTTGCCAACAGGGCTGCTTCTGGGCCTCTCTGTGTCCCCTTTCCTGCAAAGTTGGGTTTGCAGGAAAAAAAAAAAAAGCAGAAAAAGCAAAACCAACCAACCAACCAAACCAAAACCAAAACCAAACCAACAAACCCAGAACGATTGCTTTAGATCATAGCTACTATTTCTCTGGTAGTTCCCTTCATCTAGCCACCAAAGGCAAGCAGTAAAAATAAGCTGTAGCATGAAATAACATACAGAGGTGAACTATAATATTTCAGGAAAGAATCCCTTTTTATGCAAAGTACTTAAAGTCTCTCACATACATTACTACTACTATTACTATTGCTATTACTATTACTACATCCGTATTAGTTACTAAGTCTGCAAGGAAGAGGCCAAGTAAATATAATTCTGGATAGACACTTTGCTGATTGTGTTTGTCTTTAAGCAGAACTGTTCCTGTGCTGCACACACAAACACACCTCTGCTCATTTTTCTCCCATGACAGTAAAACCTAGGACTGAACAGAGGAGAAAAATCAGTGAATGGATGTTTTCCTTGAGAGTGTTCAGCTTTGTGGGGATCACTTCTAAAACTCAAGAAACTCTGAATGGCTCAAGTTTGATGAAAGGGCTGACTTGCCTTTCCATGCCCAAACACTTCCTTTCCCATAGTTCTCAACACCTGACCACAAAAAAAAAGGCTAGCACCTAAAAGGTTATTTTACCCTAATTCATGTGCAGTAAAATGTATTTTCCAATTAACCAAATTTGCCGATTTGTCCCGCTTGGACACTCTTATAATTTATAATGTAAAAGTGTTCTTTCTTTATCTAAAGACCAAGGTGACTGCTTTTAATTTTCTGTAACCTCTTTACACTTGATGTTCACCAGACTCATAATGTTAATTGGCTTCATATACGGATCATCAGTTTAATGAAGGAATAAATCCTATGTTGCTTTATGTCCCTCTGTTTTAACAATGATTGCTTTAATGAAGAATGTGACGTGTTTGAAATCAAAGCTGCAGGAGATATTAGAGGTTTTGGGTTTCTTTTTTTTTGTGATGACCGGAATGCTTATTTAAAGCTAAAACTATGATATTTCCATATTTCAAAGGCTTTTCTTTAAATAATTTTCCATGGAAATTATGACACCTTCTTCAGCAAATAACTTTTTCTTTGTAATTGTGAGTAGAGACTAACACAATTTTGTAACATAAACAACTCAATTAAGTCATGAAAACATCTTGGAACTGATTTTATACCACTGTAGCTTTCATTCAGAGTTTAAGTAAAACTCCTAGTGAATTAAAAGGAGTTATGCCTGCCTAAATAAGGAGTATTTTGGGTAACTTATACATCTCTGTCAACCTACTGTGTTTTCATTGTCCATGTGTAGATGGAGAAAATTAGAGAGCGAATCGCCAGTTCACACACAAAAGCTCTGGATAGCTGTAATCTATTTCTCCCCATGGGGATTTTAGGATTTCAGGAGCAAGGGTAAAATGTAATGAAACATGGGCTGGTAGAGGCAGGTGACTGCAAATCAGAGCATCAATTAGGTCAAGCTGGAAAGTAGCAATTACACTCAACTGCATGTGCTGGTTATACTAGCTGCAGCAGGTTTAAAATGTACAAAGCAAATGCATTCTGGTAATTGAACTTTTGCATTCCTAGTGCCACTTATAATGAAAGTAAACCTTCTATTTTTTTCTTTATTTTCTTTTTTTTTTTTTTCTCCTTTTTTTCTTTCTTTTATGGGGGCTGCATATGCTGGATTTTTTTTTCCTCATTTGAGTGCTGCTGTCTGCACTGAAATTATGAGCCCTAGAAAAGGGAACATGCAACAAAGAAGAAAGTCTCTAATCAAAGCCTGGGCCAAGGCTGAACAACCAGTGGATTTGGACAGCAGTTTCATGATATGCCAGGGGAAGTACATGAGAAAGGAAAGATATTCACTTAAATCACATACCACAGAGAAGTCATTCAGTGTGCCAGGCCTGATCCCATGACCTCTTGGATTTATGTCCCCACAAGTATTATATTCATTTAACCCAGGTCACATCAAGCTTCAAGGGAACACACACGCACTTTCTCCCCCATCCACCATACATTACTGTGGCTAAGAGAACTAAGTGCTTCCTTTTAGAACTAGCCAGGACTACAGTCCTATGGCCAGAACTGTGTGAACATGCAGAAGGCAGCACAAAAAACATACTTTGCCTTCCCTCTCCATGGAGAACAAGAAGATACCTTGTGGCGTCTCTAGTGGCACAGAGGATTCGCCTGACAGGAGCCTTATTCAATAGCAACAGTTCTCTGCCTGGAGCCATGTCTTTAACAGAGCCATGTCTTTAACAGAGCCATGTCTTTAACAAAGCCATGCCTTTAACAAAGCCATGCCTAGTCCCCACACTGCTTACCACTTGGAGTCACTCGGAGTGCAGGCTGGGATTATGTTAGGGTTCACTGAGGCAAACAACAGTGTCTTTCAGGTGGACTGTCTGGGGGTTTTAGTGAAGATGTCATGTAGAGATGTTTCTTTCCAGATGTGATCTTTCCCACCAAAATGAGGCTTCTAACCAAGATTTGTGAGAAAAGACTTCCAAGGGAGTAGACATAAAAGTGAGAAAAAATAGTAGTATTACTTGAAGGTATGAAAGTGAGTAGATACATTAGCTGTCCTGTATCTCAAGTTGTCCATAACAGGCAAGTATTGCAGTAAAGAGAGCAGTAAACTCAGGTTAAGTTAACATCTTAAGCATTTGACCTTGCCTTTGGAGATGATGGGTTTTTTTTTCAGAGGCAGCTGCCCTGGCTCACTAGAATCCAATGTTTCTGAAAACTGAACAGATCTCACATAAATATGAATGATAAGTTTATTGACATTATTTACACTGGTCAAAGGAAGAAAGTAATTTCCTATTGCCTAAAAGGTATCCAGAGCTACTGAGATCAAGAGTAAAGATAAAATTGAAGGACACATGATAGCTCAGATTTAGGTTTGCACTTGCTTTGGGTAGTCCTTATTCTCCCATGGACTTACCAGTTCATTTGAAATTTTCCAGATGCTCAGAAGTCTGCAGGAACTGGCCCTTGAAATATACATCAGTTGTGCTACTGTTTATTCCTCCTTTGCTCTGACAGAACATATTTGGGAACAATAAAATATTCTTAAAAAGAGCTGCCCAGTTTTAGGTTCCTGATCCATGTAGAGTCACTAAAACAATGACCTGCTTTCAAATCCTGAAAACAGCCCATCTTTTCCAGAGACATGGTCTCTTGACTTCTCTGCAACTCATTGTGTTAACAAGACAGGGTAATTGGCTTTCTGGCAGAGCAAACTTGCACTGTCCCTGTGCTCAGCTAGAGATCTGAGACAACACCGTGCTTATGCTAGCCAGGTAGGTATTTTGATACTGGCATGCTCTTGCTCTTCACCAAGTATCAGAAAGCCAAATCTTTATTTTAGCATCAACAAGGCAAGCCACTGTTTTTATTCTGTGAAATAGCACAAAGAGAGAATTAAAAACCTTTGTTTCTCCCTTTCTGTTCTTCTCTGATGGATGGTAACACAGTTTCAATGTAATACCTCCTCAGCCCTTCAGCCCACCCCTCTAACCATGCCTAAATTCAAACCCATTCCTGC
>NW_008590015.1:3859-15665 GCF_000691845.1 Merops nubicus
GATTCATTGGGAAACTAGGACTAGGACTTTCTCCGTCCAAATCCCTCTGGAGTTGTTTCTAAGGATCTGAATGCTCTGTGCTAATGAAAGGCATTACTGAAACACTGATAATGGTGCTCATTGATGTTCAGAGATTTGTTGATTCAGAGAGTGAGATGGAACCATTTAAACAAACTGAATATTACATGAATGAAGGAAAGGAGGAAATTGTAATTCATTCTTTGGGCTTCAGAACAAGTCAGTGCAAAGCCATGCAAAATTTAGAGGTGGGGTCTTAAAGCAATCTGAAAAAAAAGTTCACCTTGAGAGATCATCCAAGGCCTTTCAGCCTTGCACCTTCAACTTCATGAACCTTCTCTTTCCCAACATATTTTCTTAAAGCAGGACCACAAAATCCTTCCTCCACCCTTTCCTATGCCCTCTGTCCCATTTTCTTACCTTAAAATACAGGTCCTATCAACGTCTCAAGCATCTTGGAACATTTCATGAAATAAGCCTGGAAGGCTCAAGACAAGACTTGGAACAGATTATCATACATCATGAAACATGCAAGGTCACCCATGAAACATACATCATGAAACATGCAAGGTCACCTGTCTATCAAGTAAGAGGGATAATTTGCCTTGTGGGCTTCTGTGTACAGTCAGAACACAGAGTCACCACCAAGTGCTGATCTCATGACAGCATGTGATGAAGAAGGAAAGGTTGGGTGGTCTTGAGGAGCACAGAGATCTGGTCGGTTGATGGACTTGTAGCTAAAGTTGGCCTTGCCTGAGAAGCAAGAGATATATCCATGAGCTATCATCCAGAAAAACACAGGAGAATGGCCATGGCCATGCTGTTAACCAGTTTGTTTATGCTGCCTGGCTGGGTGGGAGTAGAGAACTCTGCTGGCATTCTCTGGAGTTCATTTAGAGTTTGTAATGTTCAAACCTTCATTTTAATTTCTTTCTTTTTTTTTTTTTTTAAATAGCCTTATTTTCTTACCCTGTCCTTCGGCAAGTTACATTTACACTTTCTAGAAAAAAAGGAAAAGGGAAAATTTTTATTTTACCCCAGGGAATATTATGCATGTTTTTATAAGATTATACTTGATTTTCATGTCTGTGGCTTTTGAGGACCCAGTTTCCTGGCCACCAACATTGGTTCAGCACATTCAGCAGAACATTTGACGTGGAAAAGCAGTTTATCCCTACATGGATCACAGGACATGGTCTGCAGTGATTTTTAAGTACACACACCGTTTTTATATTGCTTGACAACTCCGTTTAACCTGAGAGTTAGCCAAGACTTTTGTGAGCAGATCTGAACCTGTGTACTGGGATTTATGTCATAACTCTGCTTTGTGTCATGAGACCAGGATTTACAGCATTGGTTTCAATTAAATGCCAGTCACTTCTCAGTAACAGGTCATTTTCCCTCTCAGAAGCCAAACTTAGAGCTTTTGTTTTCCAGAAGCAGGACAGGCTGCGATCTAGCTCTGAATTAGGGCAGTTAGTATCTGCATGGTTCTAGAGCTGCACTCATCCTTGTGACCAAGTTAGCAGTCCCTCTTATTCTGTGAATGGCTTCTGGCAATAAACCCCGTAGGAAGAAAGAAACCCTTAATTAGCTGCTTTAAGGCACAATTGTCTCATTCACCATAGGTCAGTTCACACCTGCTAACTACTTTCCTTGGAGGTGAGCTACACCTAACACCAGAAAGGCAGAAATGGCCTAGGTGGGACATACTTTGTACACAGGCATTGAAATGCACCCTCTGGATGTGGCAATGTTCTCAAATGAGCCCTGAGCACTCCACCTCAGTTAGGGGTAAGTAGCACCACCCTTTGGGAAGCAGTTTGGGGCAAACCAGCAGTGATGCTGCCTCTGAACACCAGTGCATGTGCCCATGGGTGTGCATAAAGGAAGAACCCACATGCACAGGCACGCCTGCGTTTATATATTTGCATGTATGATCTTAAAGGGACTGGAGACAATCTAGAGGGTTCAGTATCTGGGGGAAAGCCTTGGAACTTATGATAGGCACCCAGCTTCTCTCCTCTCTTTTTAGGAGAAAAGCTCCAGGACTATGAATCAAATACTATCCTCCATGGATATTTTAAGTAAAGCACATAAATGCCCCATTTCCTACATGGAGAAGAGGAACCATAGTAAGTGCTCCGGGCAATCTGGAAACAACTCAGAGCATTCCTAACTGGATGCCTCCTGTTAAGCATCATTTCAAGGCTGCAGAGCAGACAGAACAGAGTAGAGGCTTTTCAACGGCTTACAGCACTGCTGTGCTCCAGCTTCCTCCGGGCAGACACATTGAAGTTACCTCCTCCCCTCTCCAAGGCAACCATCCCACACCACTTCCCCGAGCCCACCCCTTCTGCCTTACCCGCCTCAGGACGTTCCCAGCATATTCCACCCGACACCCGCCCCCCCCAGCGCTTCAGTGCCAAGCAGCATCTCCCTATCATCTATGCCTCCTAACAGGAGCACCAGAAAAATCCCTTAAAACAAACATTTCTACAAACAGGAGACCATGGAATCTGATCTCTTGTGGATTTGTGTTCTTTATCATTAGCTCTCCCCCACAACATACTGATCCCACCCCCATCCCCCTGTAGTGCTGTCAGGGCCGGGTCTAGTGCTCTCCCCACCTCATGCAGGAATGGGTGTGACTGCACATACCTCACATACCTAGACCTCTTTAGTTCCAAATGTAGACCAAACTATCATGGGGTTGAGTATAAGCCTCCAGCTTTACCATGGTGATAAACTCTCTTCTAAACATTGTTTGAGTCTTTCTGCTTCTGAAATCCTGCTTTCCACGTGCCTGTGGGCATAAAATGCAAGGTGTATTATTATTCATCAGCAGAGAATCACGCTGATTCCATACCGGGGAGAGGATGCAGAGACCCATAAGCTGTCAGACAGCCAAGCCAGCAGAGCCTGAGTTGCAGAGCTGAGCACCGTACAGATGCACCACGGTGAATGGTTAATAGGGCATTCTGCTTCGCCTGTGGGTATAAAATGCAAGGTGTATTATTCACCAGCAGAGAACCACGCTGATTCCATACCGGGGAGAGGATGCAGAGACCCATAAGCTGTCAGACAGCCAAGCCAGCAGAGCCTGAGTTGCAGAGCTGAGCACCGTACAGATGCACCACCGTGAATGGTTAATAGGGCATTCTGCTTCCAGGCACCAGCTGAGCCGGCTGAGAGAGCCCCAGCCTGCTCTCAGGTGAGGCTTGGGGCTGGCGGCAGAGAAGAAATGCTGCAAGGCTCTCAGCCCTTCAACGTGGGGCTCTTCCTCTCTATACCTCCGAATTTCAGTCTCTGGGGTGTCTGTTGATGCTCTTGGTGGCATCCTGCATATAAAATCTGCAGTCCATTCCTTTTTGTGTCTGCTCTTCACAAGGAGAGCTCTTCAGGGCCAGGTGTGCTCCTCGCTGGTCCTCACACAGTCTTTACCACAAGAGGGTTTGTGATCAGCCTCGTTTTCTCGTGCTGCTGTTGTGCTGCAGAGTGGCATAATGCACAATCTGAGCCACTAATCCTCTCCCAGAGCATGCACACTGAGGGCTACCCCTATTCCCTCCTGAACCCTAGCTGCTGCTTTTCAGTATGCCACCTAAACATAGGACGTTCTGATTAAATCAAGACTCCAAAGTGTAGCATTGCTATTTTGGAATTCTGACTTACTTCAGTTAACAAATAACATGAAAATATACCTTTATTCTAACCAGAAAAAAAAAAAATCATACCTGTGCTTAATTATTATTCTAATTACAAGTTCTGGTGTAGTGTAAATTTTTTCCCTTGGCATTCTTATGAACCCAATTTCCTTACAAAGTCCAGGATAAACAATTCCAATATATTTTGTTTTAATTATCAGGGTTTAATGGGGCGTAATGAGACTATGTTGAGTGGTGCAGAAAAAGAATAATTTAATGTGTGCAAAACTACTGAGTGCTCCTAGCTTGACTGTGCATATTTCACCTATTGTAAGGCAGCACTATGCTAGCTAATATTCAGCATGCCCATCATTTATTTATTAATCATACTTGCTTTGCAATAGATATTTTTCCTTTTTTTCCATAGCGTCTGAAACAAGAAGCCTGTTAAGATACCCTGGTAAAAGATGGACAATTCTCTGAGTTGAGCAGTAAAGGATGCAGCTGATACACAGCTGATGGTGCTGGAAGCATTTGTCATTTCATGGACAGAAGACTGGAGCGTGGTGGGCACAGAACCCGACTCAGCCAGTCTGTTCCAAATGCAGTCTCCCAGCATTATTTGGCAGCAAAAACTTCTGGCTTCAGTTCTTAGGGCCCCTACCAAAAGAAGCATAGATAACATCAGCTGAAGTCACCATTCAGAAATTACTTTGTCTGGACTCTCACTGTAGATACATTTTCCCCACTCCCAAGGGTGTGGTTCCTCCAGATTTTAAATGCCACAGATATTTTCATTCTGCAGTGAAAAATGCAAAACAGCATCTTGGGAAAAAAAACCAGTAAAGTGAGATTACGACCCTTGAAGACCCTTTATGCTTTCTAAAGTCCCTTTGACAATGGCACTGAGTCCAATGGCTGGGTGTGGCTGATGGAGCAGTTAGCACCATCCTGCTACAGACTTCCATGGCATTTTACCAGGATGACCATATACTAAGATCAAAACATACTCCACACACACCACAGAGCTAGAAATTTTATGTACGCAGAAGATTTGGGCCATTTGTCTGGGAATTGTGAACATGAGGCAGTGTGGGCAGCACAGTGATGATGGGCTGTTCTGCAGAAAGGAGAAAACTTCTGCTCTGCCATGCTGGGCAGATACAGCAGGTTTGACAGAGTCATGCTGGAGTGCCTGTATCATATGGTTCACACCCCACCAGCTCACCACGTGATCTGCCGGATGGCAGTGTGAGCAGCACAGTGATGATGGGCTGTTCTGTAGAAAGGAGAAACACTTCTGCTCTGCCATGCTGGGCAGACACAGCAGGTTTGACAGTCATGCTGGAGTGCCTGTATCATATGGTTCACACCCCACCAGCTCACCACATGATCTGCTGGATGGACATACAGAAGCCCTACCACCCCCTGCTTCCCTGGCTTGGGGGAATCAAGCCTTTTGCTCCTAACAGACCTGCTCTTGGAGCTGTTCTGACATTGGAAGGTCACAGCTCTGCTGATATAACAGCCTCTGCAGCCTTCCAGAGAATCAACTAGGCAGGAGAAAACCCTTTGCTGCACACTGACCCGTGCACGCCGTCCTTTCCTTCCAAAACCTTGTTGTGCTCAGGCTCCTCCACTCCACCCATTCCAGGCTGTAGCTCCCTAAGCACATGCCTGGCCTACACACTTAGTGCAAGTTTAATGAAGACATCCCAAGATATTACAATGTACAAGAAAATAAGGCCTTTCACACCAAGAAGAATTTAAACCATCTCAGGTATGTTAAGTTCAGGACCTCCATGAGGTAGGCTTTTCTACAAGCACATGTGACCAACCCAATCTATCTTGCTTATCCATCACACTCCTCAGTGTGGAGTTGGGGGACTTGAGACTGTGCCCACTGAAGCCATTGGGAATATCCTCTCTTCTGGAGAAGTATTTGATTCACGACTCTATGAATACCACAAATACAACACATACGTTCAAATACAATACAAAAACCCCAGACCAAGTCACATTACATTTATTTGGAAATTAACACTTTAGATTATAGATTAAATTAATATACTCCAAGTGTTTGGTTTTAAATAAAATAAAAATTTATTACAGACATCAGTATTTACAGAAGGAAAAATATATACGTAAATAATTTTATTTTTTTCTTTTTTAATCTCACTGGAGTAAAAAAAATTCTCCATGAAGTTTCTACCCACAGGACATGTCACCTTCTGTGAGAAGTCAGCGTCCTTCAAGGATTAATAGAGACAAAACACCTAACCAGGCAAAAGTTACAACTCAGTTACTGCAATGGGCTGGTTACCTGCATTAGATTGTAGTAAGACTGAAAGACCTCAGG
Organism: Merops nubicus; assembly: GCF_000691845.1. Taxonomy (NCBI): domain Eukaryota; kingdom Metazoa; phylum Chordata; class Aves; order Coraciiformes; family Meropidae; genus Merops; species Merops nubicus. The sequence continues at coordinate 9,884 of NW_008590015.1, forward strand.
GGGCTCTTTCCAAGTCTGTGTCCTGCTCCTCAAGGAAGAATGGAAGTGAATCAGATCACTTCCATCAAACTTGTCTCAGATACAGGACCATGCCAGCATCCATCATCTTCTGATGGGCCTCCAAAGCTTAATGACTTTCTTTCTTCCTGCTAAACTATGGGGGTTCTGACCCAAGCTTAGGATCCCACTGTACAGCCACTGTGCAAACACACAAAGGCAATCTCTGCTGCCACAGCACCCAAAAGCCACAGCTGACCATGGTGGCAGAGAATGATTTTACAAAGAGGGGGACTAGCTGACCCCTCATCACACAGAGGCACAGCCCCAGGTCAGAAGCAAAGCTCACCGATTCCCAGAAAAATAATGACTTGTGTGTTCCCTCAGACTGGCAAGCAAGTCCCAGCAGGACTTAGAAGGAGGTCTCTGCATTTGGCAGAGCTGCAGGAAGAACAGGGGGAAGAAGTGCCTCTGGGTAATGCACGAACTGCAGACAGCAGAGGCCTCAGAGATCAGCTCTGGGCAAACACTCTCTGTAGGAGTCGACATCCCCACTGGATCATGCAGTCAAAACTGAATAAGGCTGTGTTACTGAGAGGCCTGCACCTTCTCCTGGATTGAGGCAGGGGACCACGCCTGTTAGATCACAGGAAATTCTGAGTCTCAGGATGCAGAACAAGGCCTTAATTTGAACACTCCATGTGTTTCAACTCGTTCAAACAGCAAGTTCCTGGTTTAATGGTTTCCTCTGGTGTAGAGGCAGTCAAAGAGCTCTCCATGCAGGTCAGCACGCCCTCCAGAAGCCCACAGCTCTTCGAAAGCCAACATTAGAGCAGCATTTGAAGCGCAGCTGAGTTTCTGGCTTTCCCGCCCTGTAGATTGAAATGCAGTCTCCCTTTGTATCTTTAGTGGCAAATAGGGAATGAAATCCAGGTGCATGACAAACACAGACAAAAAAAAAGTCCTGCTAATGACAACCGCACCTTTTTGCCACCATGTCTTTATAATTTTTAAGGACCACGTTCTGTTTGTCGTCAAAGTAGAGAAGATTGAGGGACTTCAATTCATCTGGCACACAGCAGGGTGTGCTGACATCTTCAGACAGTTTAAGTGTATGGACTATGGACTGAACTGTAGCGTGGTTGGTTGCATTTAGACTTTCCCCCAAGGGGAAGAGACAGGATCCCCTGCAATAAAATGCATTGTATCCACTTGGGTAAATAATCCATCCTGACCAGCCAATAGCACCAAAGTCAACGTAGAGCTCCCTGCGGTGACATGCTGTTACCTGGCCTTTGGCAGGAGGGCCTGCAGCAGCTCGAGGTCTCCTCCTCACGCCTGCGCTGCTGCTTCTGATAAGCTGAGTTTCAGCGTTGGTTTTGGCAGGGTTCTTCTCTGGTTCTGAAAGGAGTTGCATGTTAGTCTTTCTCAAAACAAATTAATTTCCTGAGTACCTTATTCTGCCTGAAAGCCTGTTCCATAAATCTACATTCAAGTCTTCAGAGTACATTTTAAAATGACACTTAAAAGTGTGAAAGTACCAGAAGGGGTGTGTACCCAATTGCTATTTCAGTAGTAGTTCAAAATCTGCCAAATCTTCTGTTTCAACTTTGTGGCCTGAAAGGCTTCAACTCAGCAGAAATATAAAGGAAAAAGCTCAATGATATACTAAATGTACCCAACTGCTATTTCAGTAATAGTTCAAAATCTGCCAAATCTTGTTTCACTTTGTGGCCTGAAAGGCTTCAACTCAGCAGAAATATAAAGGAAAAAGCTCAATGATATACTAAATATATTCTGTGAAACCCCACAGGCCCTTTTCAGGGCTGAATTTGATCAGAATGGTATATACAGTCACATCTAAAAAAACACATATCATGCTGAGCAGTGTTAGCAGGGGGTTGGAGATACCAGGCTTTTTCTCTCTCCAGTATTCTCTCAGGAACTCTACTACCCATACCCTTAACCTTACCTATATCCTCACCCATACCCTTGGAAAACAGAGTGTGTTCCTGTAAAATAGTATCTTTACAAATATTTTTGTAATTTTTGGAATTGAAGAAATTACCACCAGGTTTCTAGAACTCTACAAGACAATGTAGTTTACTAACAATTTTTTTTTTTTCTTTTCTTTCTTAAAGTGTCTTCTGAGAAGCTTTGATAGATGTCCATGGAGACCTCAAGATCCATGTACAGAGGCTGGATATCACTGATACACAGGCTGTTGGAAGAACAATCTGTGCAGATTCACTGACCACAAACAGCAGGCAGGACTACGGAGTTTCTTTGTTGAGAAATGGGTAAGAATTTCCCAGTCCTGGCATAGTATCCCATACAGAGCTTGATGCTTATTAAACTGGGATCTAGGATTTCACTAAAAAACATTTTTCTTTGGAAAACTAAAAATAAACAGGTCAGCCTCTTTTTTTTTTTTTTAAATCCATTTCACCACCTCCTTCTTAATATTGATGCAAGTCCTATATGGTTTCTTTCTAACATGCAAACGCAATATTTACCAGAAAACCCTACACACTCAAACCATAAAAAATTTTGCCCCTCCTGCTAGCTTTTTTGCTCTTTGCATTTATTGGACTCTAAAATCCAGCCTTACTTGGTTTTACTGCAAGACCCGCGAGAGAGGTAAAACATTGTGCTTTGTGATTTAATGGATGAGGGCGTTGTCTTGGAGGGAAGCAGCCTTTAGTCACAATGCTAATTAGTCACTGAAGTTAAACAGGTGCTTAAAAACCAATCCAGGGACGGAGAGGTTTAAATTGCTTATTTAACAACCTCTTCCACTCTTGAAAACAGCACTTACAGTTGCTTTACTAGCATTTTTACAAAGCTTTCCAGGTCACTGAGGTTTTTTTTAGCCTAACCCTAATCTATAATTTTCATGCAAACTTCACCACCACAAAAATATAAATAGTAATTAAAAAAAAAAAGAACTTCCACCCTTTTACAAAGCAAATAAACCAGATTGTCCCTAGGACTTTTGAATATTTCCTGCAAGCACATTTTTTCTGAGGGGAGAGGCAACTTAAGATGCTGGGTGACCTACTAGCAAGAACTATGAAATCAAACTGATCAGTGGCAAAGCTGAACTTCAAATCTGTTCAACACTGGAAGTAAATATTGATATTAGGTATACAGGATGCAGCAGAAACTAACAGAAGACGAAAAGGGAGTTCATATTCTAACACAGAGCTACTGCCCTCTCATGCAAACTTACCTGTGGAAGAGGGTACAAAGCTGGAAGATCTCCTCTTATTACTGTTGGTGAATAGGACAAGAAGAGCATTTCTACTCTCCTGCAAAGCATGCTGGCTCTTAGCAAACTTAACCAGGTTGTGCTCAATTCTGTTGTTGAATACATGTGTTGTAGTTATCAAAAAGCCATGGTTGGAGCTGCTGTTTCCAACCCACTTGGAAACCTGGTAGCGACAGGGAAATGAAGTAATGTTTAATGTTCTTGTTACATAGGGACAATATGGAAATATTCTTGTCCATATTCTTGTTAGAGCACTGCAATTAAGCAATGTTTATATTAGGGAACAGGCAACAAGCTATGAGAGTATAAGAACAAGTATTACAACAGAACTGAGGTAACTGTGTAGCTGAGACACAATTGAGTTCAATATCTAAACCAGTAACCCAACATTTAAAAATCCAAAATACTGTATTAATTCCCCAAAGCTACATTTACAGGAAGATAATTAATTTCAGAAAATTTACTAGTGAATAGATGAATCTAGGTGTTAAAATTAACATTAAATAAATCCTCTCTGACTTTAGCCAGGAACTGATTTTTCATAGTAATCTTAGAATAATACAAACTCTCCAGAATTCCATACCATTAAAACTCATTTAAAACTAACAATTATGGCTTTTGAAGAAATTAACTCACAGTCAAGCAAATTTACTTTATCTAATCTCTGTAATTACAGATTAATAGTGTGGCTAACTGATGATAGATAAGGCCACTCTCAAGCAGAGCTATCCTGACTTTGGATGCTGCTCAACCAAACCAAACAGTTCAGTCTGATCATAAAGCTTAGGCAATGAAAAAGCACTGTTCAAGAGCCAGATTTAAACCCAAGGAACTATGTTTTAAACCACGTTTGTTTTTTTGGTATGGAAAGGAATTCACATATCGTTACAGTTTAAGGACAACAACAAAAGAAATCCTGAAACTGACAAATAAAGAAGTCTACAGAGGAAGTTAAAAGAAAAACAGTCGGACCGTGATAAATTCCAGAAACACAACTGCTAAAACACACTGCACATCTGCTCTGCAGTAATGACACCAGAATGAAAAGGAGAAATGAAAACCTACTCTTAGCACACAATTAATGCCATCTCCTTTGGCAGCCTAAGGACTAATGTGTTTTAATCACAATGACATACTTGGCCTGATGTCCCTCCTATCGACTAGGTTTGGGTTACTCGCTTCTCACTGTGCCTCTGCTGCTAGCAGCACATAAACACTTCTCCTTTAATTCAGGTGTACTTTTAAGTGTAGAGAAAAAGCTGCTCCTTCTGCTTCACTCCTTCAGTTTGTATTGACCAGAAAACCCAGAATAAGGGCAATGATGGAGTTATAAGCTGACTGTCATCCTAAGAGGTTTACAATTAAAATTAAGTCAGAGTTCTCTGCTTACTGTCTGTGTGACGTTGAATACTTCCCAGCCTTCTGTGTACAGGGACAATAATCTTGATGCAATGAGATGTTTTTTTTGTGGCTTACTTCCACTCTCCAAGAGTTCATACACTTCCACCTTCAAGAGAACAATACAACAAAACAAAAATGAAAGCAACTGTTCTTCCAGCAAAACCAGTAGTATGAAGATTATGCACATTTCTACTATATCATAACTGTAAAACTGCACATTTAAACCTAGGAAAAATTAGTTTTCTGTATAGTTTAACAGAAAAAAAACAAGTATTGCTACATACGTCTACTTGTAGGTGTGTTCAGAGGCAGAATACTGGATTGTTTGACACTACGGAAAAATATCCTGACCACCCCTTTTCTTTCTATTTTGATGTGACACCACAACAGTCCTCTGTTCTGCCACACCTTTGTCTCCAGGTCTGCAAAAGTCCAATCCTGCCTTGTCCCAAAAGAACAGCCACACTCAGTGTCAGAATCCTCACCTGCCCTATTTCCCTATGAACCCACTGTTGCTATTATTAATCTGTAGAGCAGTAGAAGGAGATAAATTTCGATGCGAATTTCAAAACATCAAACCCCAGAAAAGTACGGCACGGTTTGAATAGGTACATGAGTATCTTAGGGAGAGCTCCCTGCCATAGAGTGCAAAGGACAGCATACTGCCAAGGCCAAAACCTTGTGCCTACTCACTTTGCACGGTGGAAGAAGGGAAACAGTGAGGACAGGTATCAAATAAAACCAAAAATAAAGCAGGTTTGTGTGGTAAGTGGTTGTACTCCTCATTTTCAGTATTATTAATAACAAAAGAACAAGTAAGCGTTTAACTAATAGATTATTTCCCCACTTACTTTGCAAAAGTGTTTCACATCAGATAGGGACACCTGTGTCCTCTTCAGCTTGAAGACCCTGAACTCGGCTTTCAGCACCTGCTCGCCCTTCTCCATCGCGGTGATGTCGAAGTAGAAGTGGTACCGGTCCACGTGAACTGGAAAAGAGTTTTCTTTAGGAAGAAGAGCCCGCAAAATGAGCCGTAACCCGGCATTTTCTACCCAGACCTGCGGGGAGCACCCGGGGCGGGAGGAGAAGGGGCTCCCCGGCCACTCCCCCGCT
>NW_008590016.1:0-8103 GCF_000691845.1 Merops nubicus
CTCCCCGCCGTCGCCGCCGCCTGTCGAGCAGCTCTTAGAGGTGGGGACTGTCTCATCACAGCCTCACTGGTTTGGGGAGGAGGATGCTTTGCCTGCTGGAGTCGGGGGGTCACGGGCCGTCCCCGCCCCGAGGTCCTCCGCCACCTCCAGGAGTTTCAGCTCCTCGCTCAAAATGGCGACGGGGGCGAGGGCGGGTGTTCTGCCGGTGGCGGAGCTCTCGGGGCAGGCTGGGGAGAGCACCGACGTCCGAGGTGGAATTCACGGGGCCCTGCGGGGTCAGGGGCTTGTTTCGGGGGTTTCATCCTTAGCCTTCTTTGCAGAGGGGGAGAACATCCCATGATGCTGGCATAGTTTGTCAGTCCAGCGAAGGGATGAAAGGCACAGGGGCTTAGGCATGAACCCGAAGCGAGGTGGGGGAGACCAGCTGTGGCAGCCAGAGCAGCCCTAGCTGTAAAAGCATGCTCTGGTACCTCTGCGTGCCACTGACAGCGGTGACATGAACCTGCAGGAAGCGGTCAGATTGTGTCCCTCTCTAGATGTACAAAAACCTTAATCCAGCTTTGCTGATTTTAGTCTCTAGGTGGGAGCATCCTTACATCCCCGCTCCTCCATGATGGGATGGCAGAGTCCAGTAGTCACTGCAGATTTATTTTTGGCATACAGCACAAGAGCTTTGTGAACATTTAACAAATGGGCTAAATATGTTGTCAGGATTCAGTGCTACACAAAAATAGCCACCTGAACACCTGGCCTATAAAAGCCATGTGTGACTTTCATGCTCTGTTTATAGCAACAGTTTGTGATTATGGTTGGGATGTACTTTTAGCAGCTGCAGTCCCTCGTGTCTCCAGTAGGACTGCTGGTACGCCGGTTTGCACTGGAGATTAACGTCAGAAAACTCTACAGGTAAAGATGAAAGACCAGATTGCCATTTCATGTAATCAAAGAGCTCAACAGTAAGTAATGTCAAGATCCAGTTGCCTGGTATTCTTACATGGGAGTGGATTTTTCTCCAGTTCACCAAACTCTGTTCAATTATGACAGCACTTTGAGAAAGGTGCAAGTTTTACCTTGGCAAATGTAGCATGAGACTTGAACAAGCAGTGCTAAATACCTCCCTTAGGTCTTGAAGGAGTCATCATCCATGGAGTCCTTGGATGTAGCTCTCAAAAGGATGCAGAAGCCACGTGGAGATGGGTGTCATTCATGGGAAATCCCATTTTCTACAGCCAGTGCATCTTCTGGCAGTCAGACAGGTTGGGAACATACTGGTGTGGCCCTGAAATAGTAATTTATGTAAGACCTTCATCTCCCACAGGAATTGTCTGCACAGGCAAGATCTGTGTTAGTCTGGAGATTGAGCCAAAAGATTCCTGGACAGTTTCTGCCTGATGATAGGCCTATCACATGCTAATCACACAGACAGGGAAGAATAACTTTTTACAGTCTGGTCTGCTAACAGCTATAGTGAAATATTAATTTGTTGGACTTTGGTTTAGTTCACACCATCTCCTGATCTAGACCATGCTTTGAGCAATTGGAGTGCTTTGCAGAAGCTGTTACTGTTTGTTGTAGGATTTCAGAACCCATTTGTTATGTCTTAAAAAATATTCTCAAAAGTGTTGAATTGCTTAAAGATTATGCTATTGCTTGCCTGTTTGTGCTTTGTAATCTCTAAAGAGCAATCCTAGCTATACGTCTTTTATACATAAATGTAGAGGTATATTGTGTTTTACATGTATCTACGTAAGAAGCAGTGTTGAAAGAAAGAGAAAAACACATTCCTCCCAGAATCTGCTGCCCGTTAATTCATTAAAAGACAGTCTTCTTCTTCCAGAAGGGGATTCACTTAGGAATTGACATATTCTGTATTGCTATCTACAGGCTGTCATGTCTGTACCACTATCAAGCCATATACGACTGTGTACTATAAAAATCTACAAAACATTTCACAGAGCTGGACACTTCCTTCACTGTTGATGATATCTAGAGAACGAAACTGGGGAATCGTGCCTCTCACATCCAGAGCTTGATTACAAGTCTGTTGAAGCCTATTGGAGTCTTTTCAAGAATTTCAGTGTATTCAAGGGCACACTCAGTGCATAAAGATTAATGGAATTTTTTATAAAGGCCGCTACTAGGTTGTCCTCCTTGGGGAAAAAGTTTATGAGGGAGAAGAAAGGAAAATACAGTTTTAGTGTAGATCTGCTTCATACCTGGTTGGCTCTGTCCATGTCACGTCTTGAGCTGCTTCATCCAAACAAAACTAAAACTAGATTCCAGTTTTATAATAGTCTGAATTTAAAGACAGTTTATGGTGATTGGAAAGTCAAGGTTCACTGACACTAAAGTTCTCAAGTGAGCAACGTAATTTCAATATGGTTCCTTGAGGACTTGTTTTGGAATGATCCACACTTTCTAAATGCTTCAATTAATGAAAACTTAGGAAGAAATTCAAGATTGTATCATCAATTTATAAATCCGTCTGTCAACTAAGATGTCACAAAACCTTTTATTTGGATGCAAAGATTTTATTGCCTTTGAGCTAACAATATTAGCTGCCTGATAAGTGGAGCAATTCTGCTAATATTTGGAGAAGAAACCTTGACTGCTGGGCTTATCCCCTATCACTGAAGCAAACAGAAAGATTCTCCAGACTCTCAATGATTTAACTTGGAAATAAATCGGAACCTGTGCCAAGAGTAAAACGCAAATAATTCCCCAACACTGAAATAGTGCAATGGCATTGTTAGTGGAGGTGTTGATTTGTGTGGGTTTTATCACTTAAATGTCCTAATTGTAGGTTACTGGGATGAGACATTTTGCCACTGCCACAACTCAAAGTCATCATCAAAGAATGTCAGTCAAGTTTTGCACTCACTGAATCTCTCATCTAACATGAGGGGGAAAATCTGTGGGCAGTGTTTGAGAATTATGCAGATCCAGTTTCTGCCCTGCCAGTGCCTTGGCCACCAGTGTTGTGCACTGCTCAGAGTTTTCTGAGGCTCCAGAATGGCAAAAGAATGAACAGTAACTATTAAGGAACAGCACGTAACTGGGGGAAGTTTTGGGAATGATGTTAGAGTCATGAAAGGTGCTAATTTTAGCTTACAATTATTAGCACATTTTCATGATCAATTGCATAAAATCAGATTCTACCTGCCTCATTAATAAATTATTTGTATGGCACAGGGAAGGGTAGACAGAAAGTAGTGTCTGCCTTTGTGTTCAGAAGGCTCTTTTAGCTTAAATAAAATGAATTTGCCACACCCAGATTCCTTCCCAGAAATTTCTGACCGAATTTTTGTCAACCTAATCAGAGGCTGAAAATCTGTTTGCAGAACCAGTCGTGTTGCAAATGTTGATGTACATGAAAATAATTGCACCTTTTATCAGAAAAATGTAAGATCCAGAGTTGAGGGAAACAGTGCACCGTTTTGCAGGAGGGAACACAGAGCTCATTTTGTGCATGCTCATTAAGGAAAGGAATTGCACCGGAATGTGGGAGGGTAGATAGTAAAAAATTCACAGCTCCCATGTCTGCAAGAAAACAGGGCAGTATGTATGCCACAGTGACTTACGATGTACAGGCACTATACTGAAATGATTCCAAAAATGTAAGGGGTGAAAATTAGTTTTACTGAAGATCACAGTCCCTAGAAGCTGTTCATCACCTCTCCAGACTGACTAGTCAGCCACTATGCTTGAGCATGTACAGAACACCCACCAAACCTGTGCTTTATTCAGGCTCCAGTTCTGCAAAAGTCTTTAGGGATATGCACAGGGTTAAACAAGTGGTATGATTGCACTTGAATTCTGGAGGACACCGGTTTCAAGGAGGAGCTCAAGTCAGTAGCCTCACAATAAGACGCGTGCCTTGGCGCAGGGTCCCAACAAACGGTCCAGCTACGCGCTTTAGGGCAAGGAGACACTGCCAGTGTGAGGAGGCTTGTGCAGATCCCAGTCTGTCCGGGTCAGGTCCCCTTGCTGTTGAGCGGTGAAACTGCATGGCAAGAATGAGTGCTACATCTGGGGAGGAAGAAACAACTGAATAATGACATTTGAAACCTGCTCTGTGATTTAGGGAACAAGAATAGAGGAAAATCTGCCTCTCATCCAGATGCAGATGTAGCAGGACTGTACAGGGGTTGTAGTGTTACATATTTAGAAATACATTTTAAGTTGTTCATAAGAAATCACTCTGATGCTGGGAAGTAATGATGATCCCTTGGTCTTCCTTTCTTACCCTTTTTGGTTTCAGGTGCCCTTCCTGGGCCTGATCCCAACTGACTGAAATCTGTGAGAGTTCTGGAGTAAGGACAGGGCCCCTCTGGATGCTATATTCAAGCTGCATGGAGCAGAAGTCCTGTGGAAATAAAAGAAACATTGTATTTTAAAGAGCATGTTTGGATCATTTTCAGTTCCTCAATATTTTCATTAACAACATTGATTTATTTTTACACTGTTGTGGGCTGGTAGCAGCATGGGCTGAGGTGAACCACTAGTGCTTGGTCTTCTCCAAAGTGTTGTGTTTGCTCACCTGAATGTGCCACTATTCCCACAGAAATGCAGTACTTAATGCAACTCAAGTGTTTACCCAGCACTGCTGTACAGCCACCAGTAAATTACTTCCTTTATGGATAGACCTGTGGGTACATGCTGCTCACAGCTGTATTAATTGAATATTAATAATTAATTTTAAAAGGACACAAAGATAAGTAAAACCAGCTTGGCCATTAGGATAATATAAAATTTACTGGCTGCTGTAGCAGGCCCTTTCCATCCTACGTGTACTGCTCTGTACACGTGCTCCAGTGAAGGTCCTTGTGCACCCCACAGCAGCCTCTTCCCAGTCCAGAACACCTGGAGCAGTTCACCCTGTTTACAGAACAGAACTCTTAATGCCTATGGCCCAGCCTTTGTGGAAGGGCCTGGATGGGCAATTCCAAGCAACCCTCACCTGATCAATCTTCCTCCTGGTTGCTGGCTGTCCTTTGGTAAGAAAGTGTTTCGGGCAAATTTGGGATGAGCCGCATCCTTCCGTGCTGTGAACAGCAGAGATCACTCCACTCCTTGCTCCACCATGCTCTCCTCTGCCTCCTTGCCTAGGGGGACAATGAAGACCCTTGGTACAGCTGCCTCCCCAGCTCCCAGCTGGATTGAGGAGAGAGGGCTCAAGGAGGAGCTGGGGGAGTTAGGAGTTGAACCACAGGCTGGCTTGAAGGGCACTGTTGACAGGCTATGAAAGGAAACAGAGCAGGCATGGGGTATGCAAGTGTTGAAAAAGCACCTTTGGGTTGGAAGATGCAAAGGGAATTGCTGAGCAGAGCAGACAGGCTTTTGAGGGCTCTAGGAAACAGAATATGGGTACTGAGGAGCATAGATCCAAGCTGGAAATCTTGTGTCGATAATAATCCTAGAAGGAGTAAAGGAGATAGTTCAATAATTCAAGAAGTAGGTTCATATTTACCCTGTCTCTCCTCGTGTGATATGAGCCCAATCTGGCTTGACCCCCCACACTTGAGCCATGCCACCAAACACCATTGCACTAGTCTTCTCAAAGGAATGAGGGGTATGTAATTAATTTGTATGTAGAACACCTACATAAAATCATAGAATCACGGAATGGTTTGGGTTGGAAGGGAACTTAAAAATCATCTAGTTCCAACCCCACTGCCATGGGCAGGGAAACCTCCCACTAGATCAGGCTGCTCAAAGCCCCACCTGGCCTGGCCTTGAATACTTCAAAGCATGGGGCATCCACCACTTTCTCAGCAACTTGTGCCATTGCCTCACCACCCTCACAGTAAAGAATTTCTTCCTAATATCTAACCTGAATCTACCCTCTTTCAGTATGAAAACATTACCCCTTGTCCTATCACTGCACTCCCTGATAAAGAGTCCCTCGCCATCTTTCCTGTAGGCCCCCTTTAAATACTGGAAAGCCACTATAAGGTTTCCCTGGAGCCTTCTCCAGGCTGAACAACCCCAGCTCTCTCAGCCTGTTCTCACAGGGGAGGCACTCCAGCACCAGGTCCTCTGGACCAGCCCCAACAGGTCCATGTCCATGACCCAAACAGGTCCATGTATTTCTTATGCTGGTGCACCCAGAGCTGAATACAGTATTCCAGGTGGGGTGTCATAAAAGCAGAGTAGAGGGGGACAGTCACCTTCCTCAACATGTTAGCCACACTTCTTTTGATGCAGCCTGGGATGTGATTGGCTTTCTGGGCTGCAAGTGCACACCGCAGGCTCATACTCAGTTTTCATCTCACCAACAACACCCCCAGGTCCTTCTCCACAAGGCTGCTCTCAATCCACTCATCCCCAGCCTGTATTTGTGCTTGGGACTGCCCCAATGCAGGTGCAGGAGTTTGCACTTAGTCTTCCTGAACTTAATGAGTTTTGCACGGGCCCACCTCTCAAGTCTGTCAAGGGTGGCATCCCTTCCCTCCAGCGTGTTGATCACACCACAGAGCTTGGTGTTGTTGGCAAACTTGCTGATGGTGCACTCAGTCCCACTGTCTATGTTGCTTACAAAGATGTTAAAACAGTGCCAGCCCAATACTGACCCCTGAGGAGCACCTCTCGTCACTGATCTCCACTCAGACATTGAGAGGCTGACCACAAATCCTTGAGTGCAACTACCCCTCCCCCAGTTCCTTATCCATCGAGTGGTCCATTGTCATATATATAGAATTTGTGTTATGGAATACACTAGTGTACATTGAATATAGAATACATTGCAAAAAATCCCACAAAGGAAACCTTAGCAACGTTACATTAAAAATCAGATTAAAAGGAATCTGTTATTTTAAAGAATTTCTCCTCTGTCTCGTTCCAGGACAAACAACACACATACACATTTAGCTTGAGTTGCAAACCCAACAGGGCAACTGTTCTGACTAGGACCACTTCAGCTTCCCCTAATTGAGATTTTCATAACTGCTGAGTTCCATTCATATAATCTTAAAGTTTTCTAAAGAAATAGAATTCACCTCTTCCACCTTGTGTTTAAATAAGATTGCACAAGGAATCGGGTAATAGCATCATGGCTAGAAGTAGCAGAATCCAGCCTGTAAGCTCTATGTCCAGCCTGGTATACACAGACTTTTAATCTAATGATTGATAAGGCTCATAAACATCTGGATTACTACAATCCTGCGATCAGACTGACAGAGTCAGACCAACTCTGACCTCACACAAGTGCAAAATAATTTCTGACTTTGTCCCTTTACACTGCGCGCAGGTCTTTGGATAATACTTAAACCATGAACATAGTTCAAGGTTATAATTTCACATTAACGAGGGCTGGCTGAGAGAGTCATCTAAAGTAACCCATTAAGAATTACAATGGGAGCCTGCCATAGTGAAGTAATGGAATTTTTTCCACTAAATCTCTCGGTTACAGGCCTGGTCCCACTGTCTTGACTCTGAAGGGCTTCAACACTGGGGCAGGACTGCAAGCTTGAGTCCTGTGCCAAGGGGCTCATCTACAAGCATCGCTAGTTTGCATTGAAACAGCTTGCAGCTTTCATTCTTTTCTCTACAAGCCAAGTTTCACTACAGTTGAGTTTCCTGTAAATGGGTTACACAGAATTAACTACTGGGTCTAAAAACAGTTCAATTACCTTTTTCCTAATGTTCTGAGATTGCTTACAGGGTACGAGTTTGAGTTCATCTGGGTGCTGGATACATAGCATGGCCTTCCTTCTTAAGGGAGGAATAACCAGGTTACCAGAAAAACAGGAATCCTAATAACTTAAATTCACATTTCAGTCTTGCAATGTACATGTCAGTGTGAGTTTCACTGTTTGGCGTTTTTTAAAGATACTCATTACAGAAATAAATCATTTAACCACATATAGTTGCTGCAATCTTTTTCCCTGTGCATTACAAATTTAAACAAAAATATTATACCTGAAGTTATAAACAAACAAACAAACAACAATCTCAGAATTTTACATGGTAAAAATTAGTGGTTAGAGATTTTAGAGCCAGGAGAGATAATTTTAATTACCTGCCTTGTCTAACTCAGGTTGTCAGTCAGGAATTTCAGTAACTTTTGTTTAGGGCTTTGTTTGAGTTAGATTGTCCTGCTGA
>NW_008590016.1:8134-18085 GCF_000691845.1 Merops nubicus
TTAACACCTGCAAAGGCAAACAAAGCTTGTTCTTACTTCTTATTTAAGCTATTATTTACTCACTGCTGCTCTGTGGTGGCGTTTGAAACACAATATGCTGCTGCTTGAAGCACAGGAAAAGAGATCATTTCAAATACTACCCATTGGCAGCCGTGGGGAAAATCGTGGCCATATTCTTACTAGAATCAACAGCACTATTTTAAAAGTCCTTAGCATTGCACAAATGATATGGCATGCTGAATTTTAAGGTAATTTTGTTGCATTGAGGTCTTTTTAAATAAGGGTGCAGACTGAACTCTGAGACAAGAAAGAACTTTGTGCAAGAGTCTGTGCGGTTATCTACAGAATATTGTTTCTTATCTCTGGATTTGTACAGCACAGCTAAGCCCACTACAGTGATGAGTGAGCAGTTATTTCAGGCAACAGGGGTGGAGGGTATTGTTAGGAATGCAGGGAAGGAGCACATTTAGATGTCAGGAAAGAGAATACAGTAGAAAATTATTCCTCGCTGTGACATTGCTTGCTTATGGAACAGCCTCCTAAAAAGATCGGGAGAGTTCCCATCTACATGAATACAACCGGAAAAAATCCCATGTTGCTAGAGATGGTTGCACTCAGAGAGAAACAGCGTGGGTGTAATGCTTTCATTAGTCCTGCCCACATTGCTTTCTGGAAGAACCTTAGATGCCGCTCTCCAGGATGGTCCTGAACCCTCCCAGGCACATCTGCATTGTGGGGATCCCCCACCTGTGAGACCAATGGCTTTCTTTGCAAGTATGTCCAGCTGCTACCCCAGCCCGTGCATCAGCTGCACATGCACACTCTGTTTTGTTGTTGTCTCTAAGGCCCTTTTGGCATTTGCCTGCCTCACCATGTCAGGCAGGTGAAGGGCAGCCAGGCCAGTAACCAGGACTCTCAGTTTTCCCCCTCTGTGCTGTTGTCCTGCCTGGCAGGCCAGCCATGGAGTCACGCCATGGCAAAACCAGGCCGTGTTACCTGGCAGGGCCTACTGTGAAGCCCTTGTTGTAACAACATCCCAAGTGCTCACAGCATTTGGCCTTAAAACTGAACTCTGCAAAAGAAGTCCATAGGTGGTGTTGTACTTCCACCTCACTCTCCATCTGCCCTGGCAGGCAGACCACAGTCGGGGAGAACAACACAGGGCAACCCCCCTTTTCACAGGAAAATGGCACATGTAACAGCACAGCATGTCTTAGGGGCAATACGATTCACCCACATCTACAAGATGTAGACAAGAGCTCTTGTGCTCCTGGTATCTCTCAGATCCAGGATGGAGCTGGGACTAGCTTTGGAAATGATCCAGGGCAAGTCTATGAGGGACTCCAATGGGCATGTTTGTGATGAACCACCCACAGCACAGCCTGTAAGACCAAATGACATAGTTGGGAAAACCAGACAAACGTCTTGGATACAGAAACTCTACTTCATGTCTGATTGCTGCAATGACAATGTTTTCACCTCTCCAAGATAATTAAGTATATTGAACAATTAGCTCATGAACCACTAGCTCTGCAGTCACCAGATCCTCACCCTCAACTGATACCAGGTGGAGGGACATAACACACTGCTTCTGGAGTCCTGGAGCACCTCACCCTTCTCCTCCCACGCTATAAGCACTTGAAGGTCAAAACAGCAGTGGACCAACAAGGCTCCAAAGGCACTGCTAGCAATCGCCAAGAGGGCATGCAGATGAAACCATGGCACAGAAGGTGGTCATAAGGTTACATGTTCTAGGTCTCCCCCTTCACCTAACATTTGTCTTTTATTAAAAGAGACCAAAGAATTCATCGTGCTACCTTTAAAAGATAATCAGCTTATAAAGTAAGTGAAGCACTGAGCCAAGCTGTAGTCTGCCTAGGAGCAAGTCATGTCCCTGTGAAATCCTGGTAACATCTGAGGCAGCACTTCAGCTCTATTTTGAAGTCTAAAGTGGTACTTAATTAGTACCTAGATCCTGAGTTACCTGCTGCAGACAGGTGAAATTCACCTGCTATTTTAAAGGTGGCATAATGATATTATTTTCCAAAGTGTTTTGAGGAGTTGCTAGCCAACATGCTAGAAGACTCCATGTTTATCTTTTGTGTCATGCGTCAGAGGTAATTACTTCACCAGCTAGGTGTGTCACTGGGAAGCACTGAAAACTCCCTTTGTTTCAGGTTGCCTGCGTGCCTCAGTGTGGCGGGTGAGCAGTAATCAACCCGATCCCCTTCTCCTCCAGAGAGGCCTCACACAGGTTATTTGGTTTTGTAGCCTCTTTGTTTCTGAGTTACTGGCTTTAAGGCAGCTGGGGCTGATTAGATAAGGTGACTGTGTACCTGCAGCCTTGACATAAAATGGATTTAGTTTGCCCTCAGTGTTTAGCAGGGCTGTTGAAAACTAATTAAGGATATATGTAGCCATTTGTAAATTGTGTATGAGCTGTTTGCTATGAAACACAAATAGCTTTTTCTCATGAATGAATATTTAATTGAGGTACAGTTCCAGGTAAGCCCTTGCAAAATATCCAAGTTAAAATTCAGGTCTGGTGAAAGTAGACAGTGTTCTGCTTTGTTTAGCAATGTCACCCTGCTTATACCTGCCTTGTGTTTGGTCTTAGGTCTTTATCAGTGCCTGCCTGTTTTCAGCATTATTGTGTTATCACAGAGCAAATAGAGGATTTCCCAAGAATGGGGATTGGTAGATTCTTGTACTTCAGACTCCAGCTTAGTGTCTTACTCATTCTATACTAAGGTCAAAATGATCCTCCTTTATCTTTGAGAGAAGTCTCCATTGTATAGGGTCTCCTAATTCAGCACTGGGAGTTCCCTGTGCAGCCTGCTCTGCTGCTGGGGCAGTGGTGGCCTGAGCAGGGCAGAAATAGATCTAGCTCCTAATGGCACTTGGAAATGTTCTTGTCTACAGCAGGGGCAGTGATGCAAAGTAGGAGACCTGATGTACGGATCAGTAATAAACAGCAGGCCCAGTATTATGTATTTTCTGTTTCTCTTGCTGTTGGATGCAGCTTTTAAGGTTAACCAGCCTTATACTACAAAATAAACCTGACCTACAATGTTCAAAAGTGCAGAGGCCTTGTTGCATAGAGCACTTAAATGAGGCTAGGCAAAATATGGGAAGATAATCTGAAAGAGATGGTCCTGAGTGGAAAAATAGGATAGAGTGGTATTTTGGACTTTCTGACCTTTGCCTACTAACCTCTGCACCAAGAAATTCTTTTTAAACTAGGGAAAAATATGAGAAAAAGGTCTTCTGATAGCTGGCCCCAAACTGGCACAGTAATGCACAGCTTACATTACTGACTTGGCTGAGGCAAGAGCCGTGCTAGGTGTTTTATCTTGGCTATTTAACTGCAACTTAAGTTACAGATATTACATCTTCGGACACTGAGTGAGAAATACAAGTACCAGTCAGTGCAAACAACTTTCACAACATACTGAAAGAGCACTTGGCCATGGAGAGAACTGAACAGGAGGTAGAACCACTGTTGTTCGGTCTTGAGACGGGGGTTTAGGGCCTTTCTAATGTTACAGGCTTGAATTGAGAATCACCAGGTGAAACTCAACAGTTTAGTTTATGGTGAAAGTCAAACAACATGGTCCTTCTGATCTTAAAAGGTGTGAGTCAGCATCATATCACAGGAAAAGAAAATGTAATCTATGTCCATTCATCGTGCATTGAACTCTGCACTTTTATTTCAGTCCTGAAATTCTGAATTTCAGCACTCTTAGTTCAGTTGAAATAGCTTATTATTTGTATTCTTAAACTGTTACAGCCTCATTCCCACAGTGAGAGTGATGCAAATTTGAGCAGTATATATAATTATAAACCAACTTGGAATAAAAAACCCCACCTGTACATAGATTGAGGAATTAGTTTTCCCTCTATCAACCAGTAGGCATTTATTTTGCCTTCTTCTTCCTTACTCTCACACATGCTCTAAGCATACATCTGTGCTCCATTTGTGAATCATATGAACAAAGTTAACATTATTTGACCTGATGTTTTTGTCAACACTGTTTTTATACATCTCTAGTTTGATGTTAAACAGAAAACAAAACAAAAGGAGCTGGTCCCTGTCTAAAGAGTTCAAATGTGCAGGAGGTGTTTGCAGTATATGGCACTCAGCTCTGCTTTTAATCAGATTCCAAATTTAAAAAAAAAAAAAAAAAAAAAAACAAAAAAAAAAAAAAAAAAAAAAAAAAAAACACAAAGGAAGATATCAAGGTGGAATAGAGATTACTTAACCAGGGGAACTCCCTTCCTCTTTCCTTTCTTATCATACACATTAGAGATCATTATTTCATTTTGAGATGTAAAAACTGCGTTGCCCCTAGTTTCCAATTGCTTTGAGCCTTGGGCAAACATGGCTGGATTTACACATGTGGTATAATCTTCACAAATTCAGTATGTCATCATCTTTGTCATTTTACATATTTCTAAACAGTGGTTTGTGACATGATTGTTTTCATCCAGTAGACTGAGAGAACTCTGAGTGCTTTCTCTATTTGTTTATTTTTCTTGGTAAGATCAATAATTAATTCTGAATTTCAGTTACAGAGATGATTACTATAGATTTTCCTTCCCTGATCACATGTATGTTTAAACCTGCCTTTGAGTATTTGAATATTTTATCTATATTTTACCTATCACTAAGTCTTGCCTTCCCCATCCATTGTAAATAATTTCTCAGTCTCAGTATGACATCTCAAAATGTAAATGCCAGATTACATTTTGTTTCAGTCCAAAAGGATATTTTATTGCACACTTTGTATCACTTCATGTGAAAGTCTCCCGTGGAAGAAGAGTGAAGAATGTGTTGCTAGAGTTGTTACTAAGACAACTCTCATGGGAAGTGAAAAGAAACTGGCCTTGGGATTTTTCAGAATTTTTGCTGAGGAGAAAAAACACATTCATAACCTTCTTTTAAGCTTTTATCTCCTTTTATGATGGGTAAGAACAAACCAGATAAAAGCTGAAAGTCTTGTCTCCTTTTTCCTTCTTACCACATTTTAAAATAATCCTTCAGAAATGTCATTATATATACATTTCTTCATAACCTAGCCTGTCGCCACAGGATTCCATGATGATCAGAGGGTCAGGTAATCCCAAGGAACACTTGGGGGTGCAGCTGGAAAAGGGTGCAGTAAAGAGAAGTGTCTTCCAGCATGTAGCCCTTGGATCATTTAATGAGGTTCATTTCCAGGCCTGAACCCACCTAACCATTTGTTAGGTCAAAAAAAAACCCCTTGTGGGAACTCACACGTACTGGAAAAAAAAAAAAACTGAACTTGGCAGCAGCTTCTAATTTAGGGACAACTGAAAATGAGGCACAAGATTTGTGCTCTTTTACCTCATATGTCCACTTCAAGAGAAACCCAGAGAATGTCAACAGTGCTTTGTCAATAGATACTGGTCCACTGTGACCTAAATTCATCAGGTTTTCAACAAGCTCAGTGTGGGTAGTGGGGAAGCAGCTCTCAGTGGAAACAGAACTAAAATTCTCCAGGTCACTGGAAAGTGTACCTGCCACTCTTCTTCAAGTCTGACATTTCAGGAATTACAATGCCGAAATTTCAGAAACTGCAATGGGGAATAAGCTGCCTATACAGTCATGCATGATGAAGAAGCTATTGTCAATAATATCCTATGGTTCTCTCTCCTTCTGCAGCTCTTCCAATTGACAATCACCCTCTTCAGTGTCCTGTATGAGAGCAAATCTCTTTAAATCCATACAACATGTTTCAGAACGAGTCATCCTTTCCTCTAGCTACTTTACAGAATGACCTTTCTTTTAACTGCTATACTAAATGCAGTCTGTGAGTTGTCAAAAAGACAATTAGCTAA
Source organism: Merops nubicus (assembly GCF_000691845.1). Lineage (NCBI taxonomy): Eukaryota > Metazoa > Chordata > Aves > Coraciiformes > Meropidae > Merops > Merops nubicus. The sequence goes on from NW_008590016.1 coordinate 13,997, forward strand.
GATAGATTTGCAGTGAGTAAATAAGGCCTGCAGCGAAACAACAAACAAACTGGCAGAGATGCTTCAAAACTTTTCCAGCTATGCCTTGCCAAACCTGGATGAATCTTTCTATATTGAGAAACAGGGAGTTCAGGTCTGCCTCTTGAGGGTATTGATTTTGCTTGAGGGACCAGGAACGGTGTTATTAAGGCACAAGATTCCACGTTCCCCAGTTCCAAGATGACCCAGCTTAGGAAGCTTTATGTTGACTAAAAATTGGCTGGCATGAAGCCTGTTAAGCAAGAGGCACTTTAGAGTGGTAGGATTCACTTCAGCAAATTCTGGCAGATACTTGAAATTCATGAATGTTTTACATCAAGTTGAAATGTTACTGAGATTAAAGTAGAACAGTAAAATTAAATGTGCCTTCTTTTTAAAACAGAGAAAGCAGGCTTGGTAGAGATGACACAGTTGGATTAGGGGTCAGTAAGGTACATAACTGTTACAGAGAAGAAAACAGAAACTGGGTTCTGTTGCTGACCTGCTGAGCAATCGAGATCATTTCATCACATCCTCTGCCTTAGTAATTCCTGTAAATTGTTAGTAATGCTGTCCTCTTAATAAAGCAGGTTAAGAATAAGTGCTGGATCAGAGCAGATCTTAATCCTCTAACTTAAAGGCACAAATCATTTTGATTTGGGTCTTACACTTAATTGTGAGGTCTGACTGAAGATGCTTGTTCTGCCAACGACCAGGCCCAACAAGAATGATACAGCCAGCAGAAAGAGAAACCAATACACAGACTGTATTGTAATCAGAAACATCGTGACATGAATGACTGCTGGGGGTACAAACAAGTCAATCAGCTGGTACATAACTGATGCCACCCCCAATGATCCCACAAAAGATGTGACTCAGCCCACAACAGGTGGTACAAACAGTGAACCGAGACTTCCCATAGTTGGCATGGGAAACAGCCAGACCAGCCAGTTAAATACATAAGAAAAAGGTGCCCACATGGCAACTCTCACCCGAATCAGCCCACGTTCGCAAAGGTCTAAACAGAGCAGGGCCCGGCTCCAGGGAGAGTCAGGAGGTCTTCCCTGAACCAGAAAGCTCTGGGGAGTGCACTCCACAGAGCAGACACTCCTCCCTTCCTGCAAGTGGTCCCAGCTTTTATCCCCAAGCAGGGACATCTGACCTGTGTCAACTTAATGCGGGACCCCTGGGGCTCATTTCCCTTCTGGCTCTCCCTGCAGGGCCGGCCGCACCCTGGGGGGAAGCTATAAGGCAAACTCACCACCTCTGTATGAAGGGCTGTGGGAATCACCCATATGTCAACCTTAATTCGGAGCTCGCGGTTCAAACCCCAGCATTTCAATGCTGTAGTTAGGGTGGCTGTAGAAGCTCTCTCTTGCTTGGCTGGTGCCTAAATCTAGAAATAGCCAAGTTCCACAGGTTTTTCATGTGAAAATTTCCCCAGCTTCTACATTTGTATCCAGTTTTGTTCATATTTGTATTTCTGCTCTGGACGGCCTTGGTGGGGGTTGATTGCTTTGTGCCCATTTCATGCCTGCTCCAATACTCCCTCACTCATACTCCAAAGGGGACTCATTCTGTAAGCATTCTTAGACCATGCTTATCAGTATGATACATGGTGCCCATGCTCCAAGAATTTTGATATGCTGTCAGGACACTCTCAGAAAAAACAGAACTGAGGGCTTTCACACACACACCACACACGCCCCTGCTCTGGAAGGGAGGGGAGCTAGACTGATTTGCATCTGCAGAGGATGAGTAGGCTTCTGTATAAAAGGGAAGAAGGGGCTGGCATTATGTACCTTCCATCCTTCTTGGGGGAGAGGTGGGGAAAGAAATATAAAGGAAGGAGCTCAGGGACCCAGCTGTAGAGGAGAGTTTCATACTGTCACAAAGACATCTTGCTACCCCACCTAAGTGAGCGTTTAATAAGGCACAGTGCTCTGCAGGCGGGAGTGTCTGAAATGCACCAGCAGAAGGTGAAAGCCCAAGGAGGTGAAGGGTCTCTAAGGAATACTCCAAGCTGGCAGTTGTTCTGGTTCCTTCCACAGAAGACAGTTCTTCCTGTGTAAGCTCAGTGCATTCATGGAAGTTGGTTTTGGGTGGAGTGGTGTTGAGTAAGCGGGTAGTTATGGATACTACTGAGGTATCCACCTTCCCCCACGTATTGCAGGTGATTGTGGGAGAATGGCACAAGGTTATGTGCTGCAGCAAACAGGAATCGAAAGATTGTATGTTGCCACACTTAATTATTAGTCACCTCAATTCCTTCTGCCTCTAGGCCTGTGTGGTTAGGAAGCAATGGGAAATGTAAAAAGAACCCAGAGGTTTAAGCTTGGATATATAAATAACACAGGGAAACAAAATACTTACCTGACTGATTCAAGACATTGAAGAGGTTATGATCTATTAAATGAGGCATCACTCTGACATGGAATAACTCAAACATGGAGCCCCAGGGTGATGGTCTCTGAGCCCATGTTGAGCTACAGACAGGAAAAGATTTGGGGAATGGAAATCTCCCAGGATGGAAATGGGCTTCCTATTAGATCTGTGCAATATCCTGTTTCTAGGGTGTGCAGACACACACACTTGTTTTGGCTTTTCTTTTTCCATCAAAGCCAAAATCTGGATTTTAAGACTAAGGAATGAAAATGTTTCACCTCTATTATTTTATGCCCCCCCAAAATAGTAATTCACAAATGCCATTTCTGAGTGAGAGCTGCAAAAGCTGGGTTCTTACAGCACTCCTTACTTGCAACAGTTGTTGCTTGTGCTTCCAGTCCACCCAAAATGCTGTGGTAATCTGGTCTGCTGCATCTCTGGTATCATCCTACTGAAGAAAGCACAAATTCCAGCGTATAAACTTACTGCTTAGCAGAAGAGCATGGAAAGTTTCCTCAAAAATCGTATTTTGTTAAATTAAGCTCATGCAAATAAATCTCAGTGGAATTGTTTAATCTGAAAACGGAGGCCACATCTGTTTCCCAAAGGTGTTTGAACCCATGGTCCTTTTCTTGGGAGCTGTTCAAGGTTAGACCATTTTTTCTCACGTGCTATTGCAAGCTGCCACCTCCATAGCTCCATTTTGATGGTAAAGCCTCCTCTAATCCCCAAGGGTCATGCAACAGGAAAAGAATATAACCATGAAAACTCTGAGCCTCTGACTCGGCTCCCCTCCCCTTTCTCTCACAGACCTGACAGAGCAACAATTCTTTTATTTTAATGTGGTACTACCTATTGCTGCTTAGTGGACTCTGTGAGAGAAGATACCGTTTGGATCTTTCCCAGTGCAGCATTGTTAGGGCTGTTCTTTTTGTTACTATGCCTTGATATTTTCCAGGCTCTCTCCTGCCCTATGTACTTCCCATTTAGTGGGCTGTTACTCGCCTTGTTCTGTGCCTCCCTGTTCCCATCCTCTGCCTTTTCTGCCCAAACAGTCAGGCACTGCTTGAAGTGAGGATGCTGCAGACAGCATCTGGGGTACATGCTGTGGGACTTCCTTAACGTTACAGCTCAGCTACATGCCATCGCCGGCACAGCGGCAGAGCCGTGTCCGACAGGCCGTGTTGCCCATGACTATGTAAATATGAAATGTGCTTGGGACCAGCCAAGCGGGGAGATGCTGTGGGAGGCCAGTGGCTTCTGCAGAGCTGGCAGAGGCTTTATCTGCAGGAGTGCATTCGCAGATGAGAAGGAAGAGGAACAAGGGGTAGACACAGACTTTGTCATCTTCTATGCCTAACAATTTTGGTCTTGAAAGATCAGGGCCAACTGAAGTATACTCTTTGCTTTCTAGTTTCTGAGCTTAGATGGGTTTTCAAACTCTTCACCCTTGCTGCAATCCTGTGTTTTATTAACCAATTGTGTCTCCTTACTTTGCACTTCAAGAAACACAGCGACTGTTACGGACTAGCGATCAGGCAGCGCCAATGCCCTTCGTTACCGGGAGCAGCGCTTCTTTCCCCGGGCTCAGGGCAGGGGGGTCCGAGTGAGACCACGCGCTCCTCCCCTTCTCCCTAGGCCGGACACTCTCCCTGAGCTACCCACCGGCTCGGGAAGCGCCGTCCC
>NW_008590017.1:0-3071 GCF_000691845.1 Merops nubicus
TGTGGTCTAGTGGTTAGGAAGATGTTGAGATGGAGGTTGGACCTGATCCTAGAGGTCTTTTTATAATGATTCTATGATTCTCCTGGAGCAATAATGGAGGGTAAATTTTAAAGGCAGTAGAAAGTTTCTGGGCTGCTGGCCCTAGTGCCCAGCCCTGCCTGTTTACCTGGGCAGTAGGTGTGCTGCCCTGGCACTGTGATGTCTCACCGCAGTAAGGCTCAGTCCCTACGGGCAGAGTAGCATTAAAGATTGTACTGTGACAACAAATGTCTGCCTGTCTGAAAAGAGACCCCCCCAGCTCAGCATGGGGGCTGTGAGTGGGGATCCCTTTTCTCCCACGGGGCACTGACAGGGCTCTGTCCTTCAGTGTGTTGCAGGTGCCATGTACATCACTGGCTTTGCGGAGTCCATCGCAGATGTCCTGAGCCTCAGCAACATCTGGGCAGTGCGCGGGATCTCCCTGATTGTCCTGCTGGGTCTGCTGGGGATCAACTTGGCTGGGGTGAAGTGGATCATCAGGCTCCAGCTTCTGCTGCTCTTCCTACTAGCTGTCTCTACTTTGGACTTCGTCATTGGATCCTTTACACACCTTGATCCAGGTAAAACTGGGGGTCCATCACGTTGGGACCAGGAGGCATTAATCCCCTGGGGTTTTCTGCTTGGGTGTCTTTCTCAAGTTACACGTGTGGGCAGAGTGTGAGTTTGGTGTTTCCAGATGTGTTCTTTGGTACCAGTCTTTTGGAGGCAACCCATAATTTTGCAAGGAGTACGTATTTGCAGCGTGTGACTGAAGAGGCCTTATTTGGGTGTTTAACCTGAGGAACCGAGCTCTCAGTGTGTGCACTTGTTATACTTGTGTGGCACATGGAGGTTGTCTAACAACAGAGAGCGGCTGCATATGCAGCTCTTTGTAGCCTTCTGTTTGTTTGCTCTTCATAGCCTTCTGTCTAATTCTGTGTTAAACACTGTGCCCACAAACACTGAGGATTGTGACTTTGTTAAGGAGGAATTCTCCCCAGAGACCCCTGAGGTCACTTGGTACCCTGGCTGTGGTGACCTATGCCACCAGCACTGGCCCCAGCTATACACTGCTGGATTTGGTGCCCAGGGCCATGCTGGGGAGCCGAGGGGGGAGCTGGGTGGGCTAGGGCAGGTGGCTGCTGGAGTTTCAAGGAGCTCAGGTTCCAAGTCTCCTCTGTTAACCTTCCCCAGCCTGACTTGAGCCTGCAGCGGTGGCTCCAGCTTGGACAAGGTGGAGGCTCAAGGCTCCTACCTGCAGCCCTGTTTGCACCTCGAGCCCACTTCCCCTCCTTCTATCCTCATCCCCGAGAGGTGTTTGCAGGGAAACACATCTCAGTTTGTGGGGAGTTGTGGTGGAAGAGGTCCATGAGTGCTGCAGAGGCCACTCCAGCAATAACCAAGTGCAATTAGCTGAGTAAACAGAAGGTGTCACCTTTTTCTTGGCTTCCCCCGTGTCCAGCATCACCTTAGGGGGTTGCAAGCAACCTGCTAAAGTTCATTTAAAAGAAAGATTTTCAGTTGTGGTCTGCAGCTGAGCCGGGCGGCAGGAGCTGAGTCAGGTAGGTGTTTGTAGCACGGATGGCACAGCTGGCTTTTCATGCTGCTGTGTTGTTTTGTGCTGCTGGTGTGCAGGGTTGGTGGGGTGGGGACTGAAGCTGTTGCACTAGCAGCTGCTCCACTCTCAAAGAGAGCCTTGTGGAAAGGAGTTTGCATTTTATATTTAGCATGTAAGAAATGCCCCAAATGAAAGCTGGTAAAAAGTCTCAGCAGACACTTGCAAGTGAGAATGAAGCAACGGTGGTATGCTTGCTGTGGCATGTTTTGCAGAGAAAGCAAATGACCTGCTCCAAAGAGCCACGTTTCATAGGAAGTTGTTTTCTAAAGGAAATGAGGGGGGGTGGGTTGCATTTGGACTGCACTCGGAGGAGACCTTTAATGTAGATCTAGAGACCTTTGTAATAGTAGAGGGAAAAGGAATACTTGGGGTGAGACCTTATGGTAGGAAAGTGAACATGGGACCAGGAGGAGAGAATTAGAGGAATACAAACGCCAGCAGGAAACGGGCTCAAGTTGAGGTCAATGGAGTTGTCTTTGATTTCCTCCACTGCCAAGCACTATGTCATTTTCTTCTGACAGAAAATAGAGAAAGGAAAGGAAACGAGACAGTGGAGCATTGCAGATACTGCAGTTTAACCATGGCTGGCTAAGGAGAGACTGGTTTCCAGTGCGTGGAAGAACATTGGGCTGATGGTAGCCAGATCCAAGCCCCAAAGGCCAGTACCCCAGAGCAGCACAGCCCGTACAGTGGGACTTGTGGCCGTAAGGCTGGCTGGGGAGAGCTCTGGGTTCCTCTGCCTTTACAGACCAATTCCGTGTAAGAGAACTGCCTTGAGCCAGGCTGTGGTGGATTCCTCCCAAGTCCTGCATTTCCCCAGAAGGCCTCTGAGTGGTGTGTCAGCACCAACGGTGAGCGCTGGGCTTCAAGAAGCCTCCTCTCTCTGTCTGGCACACTTTCTGCGGGGCATGGATGGAGGCTTGCCTCTTGGGTGTGCCTGCACCCATCAGCAAAGCACCCCTCCTGCAAGGAGCCTGCAAGTGGGACGTGCAAGTGTGGGCAAAGCTCCGTCCTCGAGAGTCAGGTGATGACAGTGGTGGGGTGCAGTGCACCTGAGCTCAGCACCTGGGGATGCAGTCCAGACTCCTTTGGGGTGGGCAGTCCACCGATCAGCTCTCTGCAGCCTTCACGTGCGTGCGGTTGTTTGGGGTCACTGGGGTGCAGAGGACAGCGTGCAGGGAGAGGGGACTTTTGAGGATGGACCTGTGAGCTGGAAAAGTTTCAGCTAACATTTTGTCTGAGTTGCTCTTTGATTGCATGACAGGTTTATGGGGTTTAAGTTCACAGCCTCAGGTCTCGGCCTCAGAACCTGTGAAATGGGCCTCGTGCAGCCATCCCGCCTTTCCCGCTCCTGCCATGGCAGCCTTTGCTCTCACTTAACATTTCCAAGTGTTGCGCACATACCAAAGGACTGCACATCTGCCAAGCAGCAGTT